>NC_081552.1:262076971-262101736 GCF_963082655.1 Stomoxys calcitrans | reverse complement strand
TGGGTTTCACCACTTCTGTGACCATTTGTATATGCCAACCTCCCTTATGTTGATTTTAAGAAAATTTATAATTCTCTTAAAAGCTCATTACCGACCACCTGAGGATGAGATAATGGACATCAGAAATCATATTTTATTCTCAATTTCTTTCGTGTATGAATTTTAAACAATTTGAAAATATGTAAGACACAGATTAAGTGAAACCAGGCGAGGGCAGATTAAGTTAATTCTGCTCCAAATTAACAACAACAATTTAAATTTCAAATTCGATTTCGCCAGTGTCTTTCTCAGTCTTGGCCATTTGTTTTGGGGGGGAGGTGCATGGAAGTGGCTTTCTGTTGGAAATGTACTTCCAGGAGGGAGAATGAAAGAAATCGCTTTGCTGGCGATGGGGCAATTAGAAGGTACCAAATGACATTTTAATTAAATAAGAAAAATGCAAATGATTTAAATTTTAATTCAATGTACACTTTTCGTTCTTATCTCACCTCATCTGGTGGAGGTAGAGTGGAAGGATAAGAAAAGATGCGAATGAGCTTCACTCCTCGATGGTCGTTGGATCTTTAAAGCTTTGTTTAAGGCAGGCACACCGGTCAGCAATGGTTGGTTTTGTTTTGTTTTTGTTAAGGTATGGAGCGGTATGAAGCTGTGAAGCTCTCAGTTATTGTAACGGCGTGTCCTGTATACTCCGCTGTGTTGTTTTAGTTTTTTTTTTGTTGATGTTGCTATTTGTTTGAGTTTCAGCTGTGTTTTCTTTGTTCAACTCCCTGCCCAACTCCTACATTTGAAATTAACCGGTGTGAATGACTTTGTTTCATAGGGATTTTTGTCAAATGTGGCTGTGGGTGTGCGGGTGTGTGTGTGTGCGAATGATCCTTGCTGTGTTTGTGCAATGAAAGGACAGTGGTCGAAAGAGGGACCACTGAGAGATACAAATTCTATGGCCCTATACAGCAGCGAGATTCTATTGGCATATTTTGAAATTGAAATCCTCACCATGCTATTCTCAGTCAAAAATTTTACGATCTAATAGGGCAAAAATTGGATGTTTAGAATTAAAAAATAAGTAAAAAGGCATTAAGTTCGGCCGGCCTGAACTCTGGATACCCAACACCTCGGGTGTATATGTAAACCACCTATCATCAAAATCCGGTGAAAATTGAAAACGTTATATCGAATAGCAGTTATATCGAAATATGTTCCAAATTTGACCAAGTACTAAGTACAGTAGCTATATCTAAAAATAAACCGATCTGAACCATATACCACACGGATGTCAAACCCAAGCCCAACACACGTCACTGCGTCAAATATCGGCGAAATTGGACGATAAATGCGCCTTTTATGGGCCCAGAACCTTAAATCGAGAGATCGGTCTATATGGCAGCTATATACAAATCTGGACCGATTTGGCCCAAATTGAAAAAGGATGTCGAAAGGCCTAACACAACTCACTGTCCCAAATTTTGCCAAAAATCGGAAATTAAATGCGCCTTTTATGAGCACAAAACCTTAAATCGAAAAATCGGTCCATATGGCAGCTATATTCAAATCTGGACCGATCTGGCCCAAATTGAAGAAGGATATTGAAGGGACTAACACAACTCATTGTCCAACAGGCTTCAAAAATTGAGATATTGAGCTGAAATTTGGTACAGATACGTATTTTTGATGCACGCTGGTTAAGTTCTTGAACGGTCCAAATCGGGCCATATTTGGATATAGCTGCTATATAGACCGATTTTCCGATAAAGGGTCTAATGCCCATAAATGCTTTTTTTTCATCCGATTTCGCTGAAATTTTTAACAAAGAGTAGATTTAGGCCTCACAACATCTGACCCAAATATGGTTAATATCGGACTATATTTATATATAGCTGCCATATATACCGATGTGCCGATAAAGGGTCTAAAGCCCAAAAAGCTTTATTTATAGCCCAATTTTGCTGTAATTCGAAACAGTGAGTTATTTTAAGCCTCCCGACATCTGACCTGAGTATGGTTCAAATTGGACTATATAAAGATATAGCCGCCATATAGACCGATCTCCCGATAAAGGGTCTAAAGCCCATAAAAGCAATATTTTTTCACCGATTTCGTTGAAATTTTAAACAGCGAGCAGTTTTAGGCCTCCCGCTATCTCACTTGAATATGGGTCAGATCGGACTATATTTAGATATAGCTGGCATATAGACCGATCTGCCGATAAAGGGTCTGAAGCCCATAAAAGCTTTATTTATTGTCCAATTTCGCTAAAATTTGAAACAGCGGGTTATTTTAGGCTTCCCGATATCTGAGCTTAGTATGGTTCAGATTCGACTATATTTAGATATAGCTGCCATATAGACCGATCTCTCGATTTAGGGTTTTGGGCCCATAAAAGGCGCATTTATTGTCCGATGTCACCGAAATCTGGGACAGCGAGTGAAGTTAAGCCCCTCAACATACTTCTGCCATATGGCTCAGATCGATTTAGATTTGGATATAGCTGCCATATAGACCGACCTCTCGATTTAAGGCTTTTGGCCCCTAAAAAGCGCATTTATTGTCCGATGTTGCCTAAATTTGAGACAGTGAGTTGTGTTAGGCCCTTCGAAATTCGTCTTCAATTTGGCTTAGATCGGTCCAGATTCTCGATTTAAGGTTTTGGGTCATAAAAGGCGCTTTTATTGTTCGACAAAAGATTAGAATTGTATTTTTGTTTATGTTTTCATTGTACACAGACCACTGTGCATTTGGTATGAGGCTTTATTATTCGCAAAGCAAACAGTTCTAGGATATCCGTGGAATCCTGGCTAGCACCATCCAAAAATAAATGAATGAGCGAACCGGAGTGTAAATGAAATCACGCTGAAAGGTACATAAAATTAATTAACAGCGGGAAGTAACAGAGTAACAGAAACACGGACACAGGGACGACAGTGACAGATATACAACGGCAAACAAAAGACTTCGCCAAGCAAACCAAAAGCCAAAATTCACATCTTTCGAAGAACAAACTAGTGAGGGACTAGTTTGCCCTTCGAAAGTTAGTTAGAGTGAAGTGGTTGTCGTCAGTCGCCAGCTAGACGGTACTCATCCAAACTAGACTTAGGTGCTGGACTAACTGACTGACTAGCTGGCAGTCTTTTATTCCCCCAGCAACTACATACAAAATTGTTGCGGCTGGTTGGAGATAACTGTTGGTCTATGAAAAGCTGTAACATAGAGGAGGGATAATACCTTCCCCAACCCCCAGTGTATCCTTAAGCACTTTTCGATGGAATTAATGTTTAATCAAAGTGTTACGACAACATCCTGAGTTGTTTATAGTTCATGGAGTTTGGGATTTGCATACATTGGCTTAACTTACGGCCTGATACCTATTTTGTGGGGCTGAAACAATTGCAAAGTACTTATCTGCACTGTAATGCCCTCAGATGGGTAAACAAAAGGAAATTTGTGGAAACTTTGTGGAAATGAAGATGTGGCATATTTGTTTATCAATATCATGAGTTGATTGTGAAATGGGTAGCACAAATGTTTAATGGACGGAACGAAACTTGGATTACTTATGCAACTTCACCAGACGGTTTCTTTCTATATGAACCGATGAAGATTTGACGGATGACGTTGGGGATAATGGATACCAGGTAACGGCCCTGAGTGGCTTTAATTTGGCATAGACCAAGGCAAGCTTGGCTCCCCCTTGGTGTTAATTGTGGACAAAGACATCCCAGGGTGGCAACTTCGGTAGACATTCCATTAAGCAACAGGGGATACTTCTCTCATATCGAGATAAGGGGCCTCCTTTTTTATGTCGAGTCCAAACGGAGAGCTGCATAGCGACAACATTTGGTAGATGATTTTAAACATGGCAGTATGCCTTACAAATGTTGTCAGCGTTAGTAAGGCGATAACCACTGCCGACATTTGTTCTGTTGTTAACGCCGGGAGTTGAACCCAGGCGTTCGGCACCATGGACGGACGTGTGTAAATGCGCATTTTATGGGCCCAAGACCTTAAAGCGGGAGATCGATGTATATAACAAAAATACAGTTAAAATCCGACTATAACCAGATACAGACGATGCTATAATGCTTCTAAGGGGTAAGGATCCGAACGACCCATGCAGAAGGGCTGAAAGGATCTTGCATATGGCATATGACTGGGCTAGACCTAGTTGTCCCAATGGTAACCCAGAGAAGACTGAAATATGCCTGTTCACGAGGAAGACGAAGGTGGGCCAATTTAACGCACCACGTTTCTTCAATAAGACGATTACGGTATCTGACAAGGTCAAATACTTAGGTGTGATCTTGGATAGGAAACCGAATTTGAAGAGTCACATTCAGGAGCGTACTGAGAAGGCTCATAGATGTTGGGCCCAATGTAGACGGGCCGTAGGCTCGAAATGAGGCCTGAATTCGAGGATAGTCCCCTGGTTCTACAGGAGCGTGATTAGATCAATACTTACTTACGCCTCTGTAGTTTGGTGGACTGCTTTGGAAACAAGTAAAAAGGCGTTAAGTTCGGCCGGGCCGAACTTTGGATACCCACCACCTCGGGTATATAAGTAAACCACCTTTCATCAAAATTCGGTGAAAATTGCATATCTTATGTCATATAGCAGTTATATCGGAATATGATCCAATTTGGACCAAATGCTGATAAGTACAAGTCATTGTTTAATTGTGTATAACAAAATATAGGTCTTTTTAGTTGTTATATCTAAAAATAAACCGATCTGAACTACATACGACACGGATGTCGAAAAGCATAATATAAGTCAGTGTGTCAAATTTCAGTGCAATCGGATTAAAAATGCGCCTTTTATGGGGCCAAGAATTTAAATCGAGAGATCGGTCTATATGGCAGCTATATGCAAATCTTGATCGATCTAGACCAAATTGCAGAAGTATGTGGAGGGGCTTAACTTAACTCTTTGTCCCCAATTTCGGCAAAATCGGACAATAAATGCGCTTTTTATGGCCCCAAAACCTAAAACCGAAAGATCGGTCTATATGGTAGCTATATCCAAATCTGGGCCGATCTAAGCTAAATTGAGGGAGAATGTTGAAGGGCCTAAGACAACTCACTGTCCCAAACTTCCGCAAAATCAGATAATAAATGTAGCTTTAATGGGCGTATGACCCTAAATCGGAGGATCGGTCTATATGGCAGCTATATCCAAATCTGAACTGATCTGCGCCAAATTGGCGAAGGGCCTTGAAGGGCTGAACACAACTCACTGTTCCAAATTTCAGCAAAATCAGATAATAAATGTGGCTTTTATGGGCCTAAGACCCTAAATTGGAGGATCGGTCTCTATGGCAGCTATATCCAAATCTGATCCGATCTGAGCCATATTGACGGAAGATGTCGAAGGGCCTAAGACAACTCACTATCCCGAATTTCAGCAAAATCGGATAATAAGTGTGGCTTTTATGGCCTAAGACCCTAAATTGGAGGATCGGTCTATATGGCAGCTAAATCCAAATCTGAACCGATCTGAGCCATATTAACGGAGGATGTCGAAGGGCCTTAGATAACGCACTGTCCCAAATTTCAGCAAAATCGGATAATAAATGTAGCTTTTATGGACCTATGACCCTAAATCGGAGGATCGGTCTATATGGCAGCTATATCCAAATCTGGACCGATCTGGGCCAAATTGACGGAGGATATCGAAGGGCATAACACAACTCACTGTCCCAAATTTCAGTAAAATCGGATAATAAATATGGCTTTTATGGGCATTAGACCCTAAATCGGCGGATCGGTCTACATGTGGGGGCTATATCAAGATATAGTCCGATATAGCCCATCTTCGAACTTAACCTGCTTATGGACAAAAAAAGAATCTGTGCAAAATTTCAGCTCAATATCTCTATTTTTGAAGACTGTAGCGTGATTTCAACAGACAGACGGACAGACAGACGGACATGTCTAGATCGTCTTAGATTTTTACGCTGATCAAGAATGTATGGACTTTATAGGGTCGGAAATGGATATTTCGATGTGTTGCAAACGGAATGACAAAATGAATATACCCCCATCCGTCGGTGGTGGGTATAAAAATACAGTTAAAATCCGTCTATAACCAGATACAGACGACCCATGCAGAAGGGCTGAAAGGATCTTGCATATGGCATATGACTGGGCTAGACCTAGATATCCTAATGGTAACCCAGAGAAGACTGAAACTTCACGAGGAAGACGAAGGTGGGCCAATTTAACGCACCACGTTTCTTCAATAAGACGATTACGGTATCTGACAAGGTCAAATACTTAGGTGTGATCTTGGATAGGAAACCGAATTTGAAGAGTCACATTCAGGAGCGTACTGAGAAGGCTCATAGATGTTGGGCCCAATGTAGACGGGCCGTAGGCTCGAAATGAGGCCTGAATTCGAGGATAGTCCCCTGGCTCTACAGGAGCGTGATTAGATCAATACTTACTTACGCCTCAGTAGTTGTGTGGACTGCTATGGAGAAAAATAGGCAACATAAGGACCATACAGCAGGTTCAAAGAACATCTTGTCTTGGCATAGGCGGAGCGATGAGGACCACGCCCACTAGGGCACTAGAGACTATTCTAGATATCCGGCCCATTGACATACAGATTAAATGTGAGGCAGCCACTGCGGCTATGAGACTTAAGTCGATGGGAGAATGGATTGAGGATGGGAGCAGCTCATACCATCGCGGTATAATCGAGGCGACGATAGGAAACCTGGAAGGAAGGGAAGAGGTTTCCGATCGGATACCTGAGATGAACCTTGGAGTCTTGGATTGACCGAACCCTAGTACTGCCATCACGAAGGACATGTTACACGGATGGATCAATGCTAGAGGACAGAGTGGACCTGGGGGTCTACATTAAAAACCCAGGGACTGAGGTCTGTTTTAGACTACCAAACCATAATACGGTCCTGCAGCCGGAGATCCGGACTATCACGGAATGCGTGAAGAGGGTTGGTGTAAACGCGTGTACGTCGAGTGTGAGCATCTTTAGTGACAGTAAAATTGCCATAAGGGCAATAACAACCAGGACGGTATTGTTACGAACAGTGTAAGAAGGAGATTAACGCCTTCTCTGAGGATGAAAAAATACGCATCGTTTTAGAGCCGGGCCATAACGGGTTAAGGGGGAAAGAAAGGACAAACGATTTGGAGGTGAAGGCCAGAGGACTGTCGTCAATAAACTTGGTTGAAGCCTTTCGGGTCGACGCAGTCCGAGTTAAGGGAGTGGGCGACGAATGCGCATGCAACATTGTGGAACAGCGAAACGGTCGGAAAGACGCCAAAAATCCTATGGGGGATCCAGATCGTGAGAAGACGTCGCTATTACTAAAAGGAAGCAAGAAGGAGGTCAGTATAGCTATTGGTATCATAACGGGACACACAGGACCACGCTCAAAAATGCAAATGCCAAAAAATTTTGACCATGAACATTCCACTAAGGAACAGCGACAAACTTCTCACATATCAATGAGTGCAGTCCGATTAAAGTTTAAGCTCAATGATAAGGGGCCTTCTTTTTATAGCCGAGTCCGAACGGCGTGCCGCAGTGAGACACCTCTTTGGAGAGAAGTTTTACATGCCATAGTACCTCACAAATGTTGTCAGCATTAGGAGGGGAAAACCACCGCTGAAAATTTTCTCTGATGGTCTCGCCAGGATTCGAACCCAGGCGTTCAGCGTCATAGACGGACATGCTTACCTCTACGCTACGGTGGCCTTCTACGTTCTCTTATATGAAATCAGTGCGGCAAGGGTTAGCATGTGCAGGGCATGCGGGCAAGATGATGAGACGTTGGAGTATTTCCTTTGCCATTGCCCGGCTTTCGCGTCTAACAGATACCGGCAATTGGGTGGGAAACAATACCAGACATGAACTAACTTAGGGGAGTGTTATTGAAAACAATTAAGGATTTTGTAAGAAGCATGGGTTTCCTTACCTTAAAATTTTCTTTTTATACCCACCACCGAAGGATGGGGATATATATATTTTGTCATTCCGTTTGCAACACATCGAAATAACCATTTCCTACCCTATTCTTGATCAGCGTAAAAATCTCAGACGATCTAGACATGTCCGTCCGTCTGTCTGTTGAAATCACGCTATTGTCTTTAGAAATAGGTATATTGAGCTGAAACTTTGCACAGATTCTTTTTTTTCTCCATAAGAAGGTTAAGTTCGAAAATGGGCTACATCGGACTGTATCTTGATATAGCCCCCATATAGACCGATCGGCCGATTTAGGGTCTTCGGCCCATAAAAGCCACATTTATTATCCGATTTTGCTGAAATTTGGGACAGTGAGTTATGTTAGGCCCCTCGACATCCTTCGTTAATTTTGCTCAGATCGGTCCAGTTTTGGATATAGATGCCATATAGACCGATCCTCTGAGTTAGGGTCTTAGGCCCATAAAAGCCACATTTATTTTAAGATTTTGCTGAAATTTGAGACAGTGAGTTGTGTTAGGCTCTTCGACCACCTTCGTCAATTTGGCTCAGATCGGTTCAGATTTGGATATAGCTGCCATATAGACAGATCTTCCGACTTAGGGTCTTAGGCCCATAAAAGCCACATTTATTATCCGATTTGGCTGAAATTTGAGACAGTGAGTTGTATTAGGCTCTTCGACCACCTTCTTCAATTTGGCTCAGATCGGTCCAGATTTATATATAGCTGCCATATGGACCGATCCTCCGATTTTGGGTCTTAGGCCCATAAAAGCCACATTTATTGTAAGATTTTGATGAAATTTGGGACAGTGAGTTGTGTAAAGCCCTACGACATCCTTCTTCAATTTGTCCTAGATTGGTCCAGTTTTGGATATAGCTGTCATATAGACCGATCCTCCGATTTAGGGTCTTTGGCCCATAAAAGCCACATTTATTATCCGATTTTACTGAAATTTGGGACAGTGAATTGTGTCAGGCTCTTCGACCACCTTTTTCAATTTGGCTCAGATCGGTCCAGATTTGGATATAGCTGCCATATAGACAGATCCTCCGGTTTAGGGTCTTTGGCCGATTAGGGTCTTTGCTGAAATTTGGGACAGTGAGTTGTGTTAAGCTCTTCGACCACCTTCTTTAATTTGGCTCAGATCGGTCCAGATTTGGATATAGCTGCCATATAGACCGATCCTCCGATTAAGGGTCTTAGGCCCATAAAAGCCACATTTATTGTAAGATTTTGATGAAATTTGGGACAGTGAGTTGTGTAAAGCCCTACGACCACCTTCTTTAATTTGGCTCAGATCGGTCCAGATTTGGATATAGCTGCCATATAGACCGATCCTCCGATAAAGGGTCTTAGGCCCATAAAAGCCACATTTATTGTAAGATTTTGATGAAATTTGGGACAGTGAGTTGTGTAAAGCCCTACGACATCCTTCTTCAATTTGTCCTAGATTGGTCCAGTTTTGGATATAGCTGTCATATAGACCGATCCTCCGATTTAGGGTCTTTGGTCCGTAAAAGCCACATTTATTATCCGATTTCGCTGAAATTGGGGACAGGGAGTTGCGTTAGGCCACTCGACATTTTTCTTCAATTTGGCTCAGATCGGTCCAGATTTGATTATAGCTGCCATATAGACCGATCCTCCGATTTAGGGTCTTTGGTCCGTAAAAGCCACATTTATTATCCGATTTTGCTGAAATTGGGGACAGGGAGTTGCGTTAGGCCACTCGACATTTTTCTTCAATTTGGCTCAGATCGGTCCAGATTTGGATATAGCTGCCATATAGACCGATCCTCCGATTAAGGGTCTTTGGCCCATAAAAGCCACATTTATTATCCGATTTTGCTGAAATTTGGCGCAGTGAGTTGTGTTTGGCCACTCGACATTTTTTTGTAATTTGGCCCAGATCGGTCCAGATTTGAATATAGCCCCCATATAGACCGATCCGCCGATTTAGGGTCTTAGGCCCATAAAAGGCGCATTTATTGTCCGATGTCTCCGAAATTTGGGACAGTTAGTTAAGTTAGACCCCTTGACATACTTCTGCAATGAGGCACCGATGGTTACCGATTTGGATATAGCTGCCATATAGACCCCTCCCCCGATTTAAGGTTTTTGGCCCATAGAAGGCGCATTTATTGTCCGATTTTGCTGAAATTTGAGACAGTGAGTTGTGTTAGGCTCTTCGACATCCTTCTTAAATTTGGCCCAAATCGGTCCAGATTTGAATATAGCTGCCATATAGACCGATCTCTCGATTTAAGGTTTTGGGCCCATAAAAGGCGCATTTTTTGTCCGATTTCGCAGTGTGTTGTGCTAGTTTCTTCGACATTTTTCTGCATCTTGACCCAAATCTGTCCAAATTTGGATATGGCTGCCATACAGACCGACATCTCGATTAAAAGTCTTGGCCCCATAAAAGGTGCATTCATAATCCGACTTAACTGGAATTTGGGACAGTGAATGTAAGGCTTTTCGACATCTGTTTAGTATCTGGTTCAGATCGGTTTATTTTTAGATATAGCTACAAAAAAAGTCCAATATTCTGTTATACACAATTGACCAATGACTTTTACTTATTAATATTTGGTCCAAATCGGAACATATTTGGATATAACTGTTTTGGGCATAAGGTATGCAATTTTCACTGGATTTTGACGAAAGGTGGTTTATTTATATATCCGAGGTGGTGGGTATCCAAAGTTCGGCCCGGCCGAACTTAATGCCTTATTACTTGTTTTATTCTAAAGATTTTTAGAATTTAAATTTTTGTTGAAACATTTTTTATTGCTCTGTCCGGAGTCGCGATAATTTTCTCTTGGACCTACGCAATTCCTTTTTATAATCCCTTAATTTCTCCCTCGCGCTTTGAATACCTTTCTGGCGTCCGTTCGGAGTGTGCTGAGATTCTGGTTTCACCACCTTTTTCCCTTTTTCTTCCTGAGCCTCCTTTGGCACTACCCATCCAGAGATTGAGTATGCCCGAATGTTGCCTAAGTTAAGGTCTAAAATCTTATCCAGTTCAAAATCTAAAAAGTGGCATCTGCACTTCTATCCTTTGTATAAAGAAACCATTTTCTAAAATAAACTCCAGAACACTTTCCCCTCTCAGGTTTGTATCAGCACTTCCCCAGAGATCATGACGGACGTTGGCGTCACAGCCCATTATAAGATCGATATTCCGTTCTTTATAATAACCTGCAAGTTTCCTTACCACCACGGGTCGTGGCAGCATGCGATCATCGTGCGGAAAATACAACAAATAGCTGCAAAGTCTACTTACCAAAAATGTTTTCCGAGAATTTTCTGCCCTCGTCTATGTTGTCTCCCTTATCAGTTTTTTTCCATTTAACACACCAAAGATATGTTTGTAGCTTTCATTTCCATAGTTAACCCAGGTATTCCCAGCTCTACCTCAAAGACTATTCAAGCACCAAAAGTTCCTAATTTAGATTAAATAGACCAACAATTATAAGAGTTGTTGTTCTAACGGATTGTGGTACTTAAAGCTTCCCTTAATGCTTGTGTTAATGAATTCCTTTCATGTTTGAACGTTTGAACGCATTTGGAGTAGTGCCTCTCAGGAGCTGTTAGCACAAATCATCATCAGCAGCAACACCACATAGAATCCCACATTTAAAGTAAATCATTCTGTGGAAAAGAGAAATTGGAAGCTTCGTCTTACCCAACTGCTCTAAAACTTCAGAGGCAAAGTGATGGTGAGCGATGTAGCTCCCATGCAATAAAAACAAAACGATTTTGATTGAGAAGGACGATGAGTGATTTTTAATAAACACATGTGGGTGTGTGTGTGTGTGTGTGTGTGTGTGACAGTGAAGCCGTTTCTGGCATAATGTATGATATGATGGATAGAATGGTGTAGCAACTCCAAGTATTCCCTGAAGCACCTCTATGCCTCTATGCCATTGAAGTTTGGTCTGTGGAAGGATTACTGCAAAAGCTATTGCGGTGGCATGTTATTGTGTAGCATCTATTCAAGCGTAGTCGATGGGAGTGGTTGACTGAGTTACTGCGGCAGCAGGGCGTGCAGTCTGGATGTTTTGCTCGTCGTCTTCTTGCTTTGTAATTTCTATAATGAAATGGGCGGGTGTTTGTTTTTGTTTTTGTTTTTTCCACCCCACCTATTTAGTATGTAGAGTGTGTAGAACATGACTTTTCTTGTATTTTATTACTTGTAGTTAGCAATATGTATAGATGTTTGTGTGTGTGTGTGGCTGCGATCTGGGATATCTATATGGGTTGGTATGGGTGTTTGTGTATGCATATACATGGTGGGTCGGAAAGTTTACGAGTATGTTTACCAGCAGTTTGGTACAACATTACACTGACATTGATATTCATAGAGTTATATGTTCAACTACTTCCCCGAATAGAGATGCAATTTCGGGTAATATGCCACTGTCACAAATTCCCCAATGCCTTTGAAGCTCATTGGACTTTTTTGCCTTGACATTCAAAATCGTTTAGACAATATGGCATGCCTGCCTGTCTTTCTAAAGTTCGCTACATGTGGAATAAGGCGCTTACAGTTATCTACCAATCTTATATATAAAAATCAATTAGTGTTTGTTTGTTCCGAATAGATCCAACAAGAAACAAGTTAAAGGCCGGGCCGAACTTTGGATACCCACCACCTTGGGTATATAAGTGAACGACCTTTCGTCAAAATCCAGTGAAAAATACATACCTAATGCCTCATAGCAGCTATATAGACAAATCATCCGATTTAGACCAAATGCTTATAAGTATAAGTCATTGTTCATCGGTCTATATGGCAGCTATATCCAAATCTGGACCGGTCTGAGCCAAATTGAAGACATAAATCGAAGGGCCAAACACAACTCCCTGTCCCAAATTTCGGCGACATCGGACAATAAATGCGCTTTTATGGGCCCAAAACCTTAAATCGAGATATCGGTCTATATGGCAGCTATATCCAAATCTGAACCGATCAGGGCCAAATAGAAGAAAGATGTCGAAGGGCCTAACACAACTCACTGTCCCAAATTTCAGCAAAATCGGATGATAAATGTGGCTTTTATGGGCCTAAGACCCTAATTCGGAGGATTGGTCTATATGGCAGCTATATCCAAATCTCGACCGATCTGGGCCAAATTGACGAAGGATGTCAAGGGGCCTAACTCAACTCACTGTCCCAAACTTCAGATAATAAATGTGGCTTTTACGGACCAAAGACCCAAAATGGGCGGATAGTTCTGTATGGGGGCTATATGAAGAAATAATCCGATAAAGCCCCCAAAAACAGCTGAACCGATTACCTTGAAATTTTCATGGAAGGAAACATAGGCTATATAATTTTTTGATATCGAGAGGGGGGCGGACTCTCCCCCTTACCACAAAAGTACTACCCAAAAATAAAAGTGGACCGAGCGGGACAATATGGGTATCAAATGAAAAGTATGCGGTAGTCAATAACGAATCTGGCATGCAAATTCATGTCGAAATATAGGGCGTCACCCCACCCCCACAGAAGCCCCCAAGCAATGGGCACATTAGCCAATCACGGGTAAATGGGGCTTGGTTTGTTTGTTCTGTATAGACTGAAAAACGGCAGAACCGATTTTCTCGAAATTTTCGCATATTGTGTAGGTTGGTCTGGAAGGAAACATAGGCTATATAATTTTTCGATATCGGACGAAGGACGGACCCTCCCCCTTGGGCCAAAAACACAACCCAAAATCAAAAGAGGACCGATCGAGACAATATAGGTATCAAATGAAAGGTATTGGAGAGTAGAATACGAATATGGTGTTAAAATTTGAGTCTAAGTACCCAATGGGCCGCCCCAACGCCAAAACTCCCCCAAATACCCAGGCATGGTATAGAGCCTCACAAATGTAGCCAACATTAAGAGGGGATAAACACCGCTTTGTTCAATGTCATAGGCTACAATGGCACTAGTTTGATATCCGCATTTAGGGCGAAGTGTCCCCACCCTAAAAAAGATATTCGAGAGTTAAAGAAGGCGCAGCGGAGCGGGCCCGGTTCGGCTAGTACTTCTTATAATTGTAAGTCTTTTTGCATTGCAAATAGGTCTATTTGGTTTAAGTTCTCACATATCGATCTCTCGTTTTGACTTTTTTGGCTATTTAGTGGGAACAATTTTTACCTATTTGGCTGAAATGTAACCGAATGTCGTTTCTGGCTTCCAGCTTCCATGCCAAGTAAGGTCGAAATCGGTCTTTAACCTGATATAGCTGAATGGGAAAGATGTGTTCCCTTTGTCCCCTTACTTTAATGTCGCCACATATGCTATCTCTATAGAGCAACTTGTCTGTGCTATCTTTTAAGATAGGAAAATGGAGGAGAAAAAAAACCAAACCAAACGCTTAACATCTGCGTAACTTCCATGAACTGCATGGATGAATAGCCCTCTAACGGCGGTAGGAACGACAGCAGCAGAAGAGTTTAGAATTTGTATTTTATTACTTTTGGGTTAAAAAAAAGGACGTGCATGAAATTCTAGATTAGCTGCTGCCCAAGCGGGCAAATAAGTCGATGGCTGTGTGGCAGTCATGCGACTCCTTTGAAACTGCGGAAAATACTCCTCTCCGATTTGTGGTACACAGGTCAAAAGTTGATTTATGGCTTCAAATTGTTACAGTGAAAATATACAAAATATACATATAACGATTTTTGGCAACATAAACAGCAGGCCAAGAACTTGGCTCTATGCACCCACACCCACATCCGCAGACACACACACACACACAACCCTCAATATTTCAATAAATTTCTGCATGGTCGCCTTTTTTCCTTTGACTAGTATTTTGTGTGTTGCTGTTCTGTTTTCTTGCGGATGCAACCTAACATGGACACACTTCCACATGAGGGCTGGCTTAAGGCCAACTTTTTTTTCTTTTTGGCTGCCAGGCAGCAGGAGGGCTTTTTAGTCATATTCAATGGTTAATTGAATACATTTGCATGATTTGGCTTATTTCCAGGTCATGATGGGCTTCACATAGAGAGTCGTCGATTGAATTCGAGTCGAGTGGAGAATGAGGAACCAACATCAAAGAAAATGTTTACATCTTTCAATGGACTTGGTCTGTGTCGCTACATGCATGGCAATCGTACATTTGTCCTGGCATGTTAGTAGATGGCAACCATGTCCCCGCACCAGCTGCTTTGCTTTTGAAGTTTATCTATTACTGCTGTAGATTCATGACTGGAAAGATAAAACTCATGGAAATATGATTACCATAATATTTGCATTTTATAATGTTCTTCTGCAAGAGCGAGGGAGTGGATAAATGAGTGTCAGTGTGTGTGTGTGTGTGACAGGATATCAAAAGGATGCAAATGGTAGCATATGGTTGCTGTCAATCACCTGTTTGGTGATGGGGTTTCCTATAAAATATGTTAGTGGTTCTTCGATGTGCCATACAAATGCGATATAAAATAAGCATTTGTAAGCTCATTTGAGTAAAGGTATTTTTCAAAATGATTATGTTGCAGTGATAGTTTAATCTTCTATATATTGATGGCTTAATATAACAAGTAAAACGGCTTTAAGTTCGGCCGGGCCGAACTTTATATACCCACCACCTCGGGCATATACACATATACCACCTTTCGTCATAATCCGGTGAAAATGCATACCTTATGCCCCCATACCCGCATACCTTATGGTCCGATATGGACCAAACTCGACATGGATATTGAGTGGTCTAATAAGAAAAAAACATTGTTCAATATTGTAGAACAAAATATTGGTCTTTTTGGTAGCCATATCCAAATATAGACCGATCTGAACCGTATACGACACGGATGTCGAAAAGCCTAACATAAGTCACTACGTCAAATTTCAGCGAAATCGGAATATAAATGTGCTTTTTATGGGGCCCAGACTTTAAGTCCAGCGAACGGTTCATATGGCAGCTATATCCAAACCTGAACCGATCTGGGCCAAATTGAAGAGGGCAGTCGAAGAGCTTAACACAACTCTCTGTCCCAAATTTCGGCGAAATCGGTCAATAAATGCGTCTTTTATGGGTTTAAAACCTTAAATCGAGAGATCGGTCTATATGGCAGCTATATCCAAATCTAGACCGATCTGAGCCAAATTGCAGAAAGTTATTGAAGAGCCTAAAGCAACTCACTGTCCCAAATTTCGGCTACATCAGACAATAAATGCGCCTTTTATGGGTGCAAGACCTTAAATCGAGAGATCGGTCTATATCGCAGCTATATCCAAATCTAGACCGATATAGGCCAAATTGCAAAAACATGTCAGAGGATCTAAGGCAACTAACTCTCCCAAATTTCAGTGAAATCGGACATTAAATTCACCTTTTATGGTCCCAAAACCTAAAACCGAGAGATCGGTCTATATGGCAGCTACACCCAAATCTGACCCAATCTGTGCCATATTGTAGAAGTATGTCAGCGGGATTAACTTAATTCCCTGTCCCCAATTTCGGCGACATCGGACAATAAATGCGCCTTTTGTGGGCTCAAAACCTTAAATCGATAGATCGGTCTATATGACAGCTATATCCAAATCTGAGCCGATCAGGGCCAAATTGACGAAGAATGTCGAGGAGCCTAACACAACTAACTGTCCCAAATTTCAGCAAAATCGGATAATAAATGTGGCTTTTATGGACCTAAGACCCTAAATCGGAGGATCGGATATGACCGCTATATCCAAATCTGTACAGATCTGGGCCAAATTGACGAAGGATATCGAAGGGCCTAATACAACTCACTGTTCCGAATTTCAGCAAAATCGGACAATAAATGCGCCTTTTATGGGTCCAAGACCTTAAATCGATAGATCGGTCTATATGACAGTTATATCCAAATCTAAACCGATCAGGGCCAAATTGACGAAGGATGTCGAGGAGCCTAACACAACTCACTGTCTCAAATTTCAGCAAAATCTTATAATAAATGTGGCTTTTATGGACCTAAGACCCTTAATCGGAGGATCGGTCTACATGGCAGCTATATCCGAATCTGAACCGATCTGTGCCATATTGCAGAAATATGTCGAGGAGCCTAACACAACTCACTGTCCCAAATTTCAGCAAAATCGGATAATAAATGTGGCTTTTATGGGCCTAAGACCCAAAATCGGAGGATCGGCCTATATGGCAGCTATATCCAAATCTGGACCGATCTGAGCCAAATTGACGAAGTATGTCGAGGAGCCTAACACAACTCACTGTCCCAAATTTCAGCAAAATCTTATAATAAATGTGGCTTTTATGGGCCTAAGACCCAAAATCGGAGGATCGGTCTATATGACAGCTATATCCAAATCTAAACCGATCAAGGCCAAATTGACGAAGGATGTCGAGGAGCCTAACACAACTCACTGTCCCAAATATCAACAAAATTGGACAATAAATGTGGCTTTTATGGACCTAAGACCCTAAATCGGAGGATCGGTCTATATGACAGTTATATCTATATCTGTACAGATCTGGGCCAAATCGGCGAAGGATGTCGAGGAACCTAACACAACTCACTGTCTCAAATTTCAGCAAAATCGATTAATAAATGTGGCTTTTGTGGGCCTTAAGACCCTAAATCGGCGGTTTGGTCTATATGGGGGCTATATCAAGATATAGTCCGATATGCCCCATTTTCGAACTTAACCTGCATATGGACAAAAAAAAGAATCTGTGCAAAGTTACAGCTCAATATCTCTATTTTGAAAGACAGTAGCGTGATTTTAACAGACAGACGGACGGACATGTCTAGATCGTCTTAGATTTTCCGGCTGGAAATGGATTTTTCGAAGTGTGGCAAACGGAATGACAAAATAAATATACCCCCATCCTTCGGTGTTGCCTATAGGTTCAGATTTAGGTATGGCTCCCATATATATGTTCGTCCGATTTTGAGAAATATTGCTAGAAGCTGCTCGTTTTTTAACCGATTCTCTCTAAATTTTGCATGGATTCTCTTATGACTCCCGATTTTACTGTTGAATTTCATACAAATCGGCCCAGATTAAGATATAGCTGTCATATATGTATATCGCCAGATTTTCACCCCAAGAGTCACTGCAAGCTCATAGTTTGACCAATATTGCCAAAATTTTGCACAAAGTTTTCCTCGACAACTATCATATTATCTGAGAAGTTTGCTCGCAATCGGTTCAGAATTAAATATAGCTCCCATATATATGTTCGTCAGATTGTGGGTAATTTTCCGAATTGGATATAGCTCCCCCATTGCACTTATAGGGTAGGTGTAGGGTATTATACAGTCGGCACCGCCAGACTTTTGCACTTCCTTACGGGTTTTAATTAGTATTGAGGTTAAAAAATGTCTTGGTTGTATATCTAAATATAACCCGACCATACTCGACCATAAAGGCAACACGTGTTGTGGACATACACGTATCGCCTTTATTTCGTAGAGGCGAAAGTGTGCGTGAAATATACCTTTGTTGGACGAATGACATCAAGTCATGGCAGACATTGTAGACTGGTATGTTCACGTTTAATAAAAAGTCACCGCATTTATCTTCAGACGTCAAATTTTTTAAATAATTAAGTAATGCATATTGAATTTTGGATTTCCTCAAAAAAACATTAAGGAAATAGTGCCATTTTTTGGGGATTATTTTATTTTATTGTAGTAAGCATCCCTCTCTTAGACCTTCATCACTCAAAATGTCAAAAATGCAGTTATTTTTATATTCAATCCTTTTCTAACAAAATTCCAAAAATATAAAATTCCAAAAATACATCAATACTTTGCTATAACAAAAATAAATCCCTCCCTTTTTCAGCAGTACCAGGTAAGAGATAAAATATTAAAACAATTTCAGTGCATGATTTGGATGGCGCATAGTGAGCATTCAATTTCAACGATTATACGAATATTGTGTTGTCACTCCTCCTATACATAGCGAGCTTATACTGATTCATGGACACCTGCTCGAACATGTTTTATTCGCATTGACAATTTGTGTAAAGTAATCAATGACGAATAGAATGAAAAAGCTAAAATCCCTGGATTTTATTCATATCTTAACTGACAATGGTATATGGTGGATGCTAGGAAGATATTTGGGTGTGTGGACTTCTATACACATACAGTGGGGGACATAGTAAAGAGAGGTTTCCTTACAAAATAGCAAATTTAAAATATGACTCCTTTCATATAATGGAAGAAATAATTGTGGTAGAGCAATGAAAAGAAGAAAGAGAATCCTGGCAGGAATGGAGCAATGAGAAGAAGAAAGAGAATCCTTGCAGGAAAGGAAGTGTTTCCCCTAGGTCTCCCATATTCCAAAATTGAGTCCATGCAGAGCGATTAAAGGATTATCGATGGCTTGAAGTACATCTGAGGCATAATCCAACTTAAGAAAGATGTATTAATTCCGGGATTGATAACGAGGATCATTAGTGTTGGAGTTATTATTAAGAACTGTGAAGCGGACAAATGTTATTGTCAATTCTCAAAGTTTCTGACAATCATACATTTACACTGCGACCTCTGATTTCCGGTAACAAGGTCATGACGAACAAACAAAAATGCGTATCTATACTCTTTCTTAACAAGTTGAGACTAAAAACAGTTAAAAAGGCTTTAAGTACGACCGGGCCGAAATTTGGGTTCCCACCACCTCGGATGTTTATATTAACCCATGGCAGCTCCACCATATTCAGGAAGGCTATGTAAGGGTCGAACACAACTCATTGTAGCAAATTCATCGGTTAGAAAATGCACCTCTTGTGGGCCTAAGAACTTAAATCGGGAGATCGGTATATTTATATGGCAGCTACATCCAAATATATACCGTGTTCAGATCGGTGTATATATAGGTTAATTTATGTCGAAAAGAGGGTGCAGATATTAATCCGACCCATGCAAATGCAAATGCAAATTTTTGCCCATGAACATTCCACTAAGGAACAGAGGGCAAACTTCTCACATATCAATGAGTGCAGTCCAACTCAAGTTTAAGCTCAATGAGAAGGGGCCTCCTTTTTACAGCCGAGTCCGAACGGCGTGCCGCACTGCCACACCTCTTTGGAGAGAAATTTTACATGGCATAGTACCTCACAAATTTTGCCAGCATTGGGAGGGGATAATCACCGCTGAAAATGTTTTCTGATGGACTCGCCAGGATTCGAACCCAGGTGTTCAACGTCAGAGGCGGACATGCTAACCTCTGCGCTACGGTGGCCTCCTCCTGGAGGCTATATCAAGATATTGTCCAATTACTCCCATCCTTGATATAGCCCTGATTATGGTTAAACAAGTAAAAGCGTGCTAAGTTCGGCCGGGCCGAATCTTACATACCCTCCAATATGGATCGCATTTGTCTAGTCCTTTCCCAGGCATCTTTTTTTGGCAAAAATAGGATAAAAGAAAACAAATTATAGTCCGTTT
This sequence comes from Stomoxys calcitrans, assembly GCF_963082655.1. Taxonomy (NCBI): domain Eukaryota; kingdom Metazoa; phylum Arthropoda; class Insecta; order Diptera; family Muscidae; genus Stomoxys; species Stomoxys calcitrans. The sequence goes on along the minus strand of NC_081552.1, from coordinate 262,081,376 downwards.
CGAACCATAAATGAATGCCGAACATTGTAGAAGTCATTGTGTAATATGTCAGTCCATTCGGATAAAAATTGCGCCTTGTAGGGGCTCAAGAAGCAAAATCGGGAGATAGGTTTATATGGGAGCTGTATCAAGCTATAGATCGATTCAGAGCATATTGGACACGTATGTTAAAGGTCATGAGAGAAGCCGTTGTACAAAATTTCTGCCAAATGGGATGAGAATTGCGCCCTCTAGAGGCTTGGGAAGTCAAGATCTCAGATCGGTTTATATGGCAGCTATACTAGAATATGAACCGATTTAAATCATACTTAGTACAGTTATTGAAAGTCATAACAAAACACGTCATGGAAAATTTCAGCCAAATCGGATGAGAGTTGCGCCCTCTAGCGGCTCAAGAAGTCAAAACCCCAGATCGTTTTATATGGCAGCTATACCAGAATATGAACTGATGTGAATCATACTTAGTACAGTTGTTGAAAGGGATATCAAAACACCATTTGCAAAATTACAGCCAAATTGGATAAGAATTGCGCCCTCTAGCGGCTCAAGAAGTCAAAACCCAAGATCGGTTTATATGGCAGCTATACCAGAATATGAACCGTTTTGAATCATACTTGGTACAGTTGTTGGAAGTGATACCAAAACACCATTTGAAAAATTACAGCCAAATTGGATAAGAATAGCGCCCTCTAGAGGCTCAAGAAGTCAAAACCCAAGATCGGTTTATATGGCAGCTATACCAGAATATCAACTGATGTGAATCATACTTAGTACAGTTGTTGAAAGTGATACCAAAACACCATTTGCAAAATTACAGCCAAATTGGATAAGAATTGTGCCCTCTAGCGGCTCAAGAAGTCAAAACCCAAAATCGGTTTATATGGCAGCTATACCAGATTATGAACCAATTTGAATCATACTTAGCACAGTTGTTGAAAGTGATACCAAAACACCACGTGCAAAATTACAGCCAAATTGGATAAGAATTGCGCCCTATAGAGGCTCAAGATGTCAAGATCCCAGATCGGTTTATATGGCAGCTATACCAGATTATGAACCGATTTGAATCATACTTAGCACAGTTGTTGAAAGTGATACCAAAACACCATTTGCAAAATTACAGCCAAATCGGATAAGAATAGCGCCCTCTAGCGGCTCAAGGAGTCGAAACCCAAGATCGGTTTATATGGCAGCTATACCAGATTATGAACTGATTTGAATCATACTTAGTACAGTTGTTGGAAGTGATATCAAAACACCATTTGCAAAATAACAGCCAAATCGGATAAGAATTGCGCCCTCTAGCGGCTCAAGAAGTCAAGATCCAAGATCGGTTTACATGGCAGCTATATCAAAACAAGGACCGATTTGGCCCATTGACAATCCCAACCGACCTACACTAATAAAAAGTATTTTTTTGCAAAATTTCAAGCGCCTAACTTTACTTTTTCGAGAGTTAGCGTGCTTTCAACAGACAGACGGACGGACGGACGGACGGACGGACATGACATGACGACTTAAAATGACATGACGATCAAGAATGTTCATACTTTATGGGGTCTTAGACGTATATTTCGAGGTGTTTTATACCCCCACCCACCATAGGGTGGGGGTATAAAAAGGTTTCTATACCTGTTCTCAAACGTCAGATTTTTATACCCTCTACCCATAGGATGGGAGTATACTAATTTCGTCACTCCGCTCGAAATTTTGTTTTTTGAGTTTTGTTTTGACTTTCAACAACTGTGTTAAGCATGGTTCAAATCGGTTCATAATCTGATATAGCTGCCATATAAACCGATCTTCAGAGTTGACTTCGTAAGCCTCTACAAGGCGAAATTTCCACTCGATTTGGCTGAAATATCGGGTTGCCCAAAAAGTAATTGCGGATTTTTCATATAGTCGGCGATGATAAATTTTTTCACAGCTTGTGGCTCTGCAATTGCATTCTTCCTTCTGTCAGTTATCAGCTGTGACTTGTAGCTTGCTTTAGAAAAAATGTGTAAAAAAAGTATATTTGATTAAAGTTCATTCTAAGTTTTATTAAAAATGCATTTACTTTCTCTTAAAAAATCCGCAATTACTTTTTGGGCAACCAATATTTCACGTCACGGTTTGGTATGACTTCCAACAGCCGTGCCTAGTATGGTTCGAATAGATCCTTAGCATGATATAGCTTCCATAGAAACCGATCGGTCGATTTGACTTCTTGGGCATCTAAAAGGCGGAATTTTCGCCGATTTGGCTGAAATTTTGCACAATGACTTCTTCTAAGTTTGGGCTGAATTCGTCTATAACCTGATATAGCTTCAATAGCATAGCAATTCGTACCCATTGTTTGCCTATAAAGAGATACCAGGCAAAGAGCTTGACAAATGCGATCCATGGTGGAGGGTACATAAGATTCAACCCGGCCGAACTTAGCACGCTTTTACTTGTTACGAATTGCTTTCGGGTCTATACCATAGTGCGACATGAAAGTTTGCCGCCAGCAAGGCGTGATTTAGCCAAACAGATGTAAGGTCGGGCATGGCTAAATCGACTTTACTCTGAAAGAAACAACCGCTCGATGGACCATCAAATATATAAAAATATGAATTATTTCTTATTCAATGTAAAGGTTTTGTAGGTTCCTTAACAATTTCATATGGCAAAATATTTGTATGACGTTCATGTTTTCTGATGTTTGCCACTGTATTTGCAAACCCTTTTAGCTCTTTATGGAAATTGCCCCTCTTGGCAGTTGTACAACAATGTGAAGCTTAACATTTCCTTCATCTCCGTACAAATACACAGACATCCTGGCTGTTAGTGCCTCTATCATATGGTGAAGTGCAATTTTGCCCCTTAATGCACTTATGTCAAGCATACTTACAAGTTTTCTGTGTGTGTATGTGCCTGTGTCTGTGAACGGGTGCACATTACGGGGAAATTATGTGGGCTTATGCCGCCAAACTCATGTACTGTTCCCCTATATACAGACACCCACACACACACACACACACACACAAGCAAATTCATTCATATATGTATGGCTTGGGGCCTTGTGGAACAAGGATTTCCTAGGTTTCTTTTTTATCCTTAAAGTGCATGTGGTGATGATGGCGTCGTCAGTAGACGGTGGGAGACAGGCATAGGCGCGGGTGGTAGGATTGAAAGAATTCCGAGGATTCTATGGGAAATAACGCAAAACACTTTGTGCACCATCAAAGATCAACAAGGTGTAAATGCGTTTGAAAACATTGTTGGCCCATTTAACCCTTGTGAGCTGGCGAAAACGCCAAAGGCAGTCACACAGACAGACAAACCTACAGACAGACAGGGACTCGACGAAGCAGATAAATGCGTTCAACAGGGCTCTTAGCATTTTGCAGTTTTGAAATTATTTCAGGTGCTAGCTGTTGCACTCAACTTTTTCCCCTGCTATTCCCTGCCTGAAGGCATTCAGGGCATGATCAAATTAAAATTTCCCCATAAAAGTTTGCTTAGCAAATTACTTTTTATTTCAGCTAAAGTTTCACCCAGCAGGTCCTCCTTGCTAGCAGCAAATAAAGTAGGGCAAAAGATTTGTCTTTCCATAAGCAGGACTTTGTGGCAAATATCAACCAAATAAAGATGTATTAACTCCAAGATGCATGCTTTTTCCACCTCCTTCACATCTTTTGTCAGCTCTGTTGCTGTTGCTCATACTTGGTATGCTGCCTGAATTTGGTTGGTTGTTGTTCCATTTTCTTTTGTCTTTGCTGTGGGGAACTGTGTGTGTTTTTTTTTCTTTCATTATTCTAATTTGCCCCAACAAATCTTTCCCTGTCATGCTTAATGGTTGTGAAAAGATTTATAGCGCCTAATATGCGAACCTTTGCTAGATTGGACATGATATCAATCAAAGTAAAGGATGAGTCTCATACGGTTTGGTGTGGCTGCCCCCGGCTCGTTGACTGTGTTGCCTGCCAGAGTAGGTTGATTGTGTTGTCCTTGGTCAGCAGCACATGTTGAAGACAGAGGTTTAGTATTAAACATTGAAAAAAACAAAAAGAAGAACACATGAAACATCTAAACTGTTGTCGTTGCACAGCATCTCTAAGGACTATCCAAGGACTATTTCCGGCTATGTAGAGTGACATCATATATAGGGCTCTGAAGTCACTGGATGCTTAGTTTTTTCACCAAATATGCCAGCTTATACAGACACGGCTGCGAGGTCGAGAGATATTGCTTTTATACCCACCACCGTAGGATAGGGGGTATATTCATTTAGTCATTCCGTTTGCAACACATTGAAATATCCGTTTCCGACCCTATTCAGCGTAAAAATCTAAAACGATCTGTTGAAATCACACTACAGACTTTAAAAATAAAGATATTGAGCCGAAACTTTGCACAGATTTTTTATACTCTCCACCAT
>NC_081552.1:262051971-262074471 GCF_963082655.1 Stomoxys calcitrans | reverse complement strand
TGTAGGCCGATATCTCGATTTAAAGTCTTGGCCCCATAAAAGGCGCATTTATAATCCGATTTCACTGAAATTTGACACAGTGACTTATGTTCGGCTTTTCGACATGCGTGTCGTATATAGTTCAGATCGGTATGAGGTATATGAGTATAAGGTATGAAATTTTTACCGAATTTTGATGAAAGGTGGTTTACATATATACCCGAGGTGGTGGGTATCCAAAGTTCGGCCCGGCCGAACTTAACGCCTTTTTACTTGTTTTGCCTAAGAAGAGATGCCGGGAAAAGATCTCGACAAATGCAATCCATGGTGGAGGGTATATAAGAATCGGCCCGACCGAACTTAGCACGCTTTTACTTGTTTTGTCTATAAGCAGGTTAAGTTCGCGAAGATGGGCTATATCGGACTATATCTATATAGACCTATCCGCCGATTTAGGGTTTTAGGCCCATAAAAGCCACATTTATAATCCGATTTTGCTGAAATTTGGGACGGTGAGTTATGTTAGGCCCTTCGACATGATTCGTCAATTTGGCCCAGATCGGTGCAGATTTATATAGCTGCCACGAGCATCGTCCTATCATATGACCTGGGCTGATTGGCAAATGTGTGCGGTGATGGCATGCAAAGCTGTTGTTGTGCTGTGCAGTCTTCGAAATCCATGTTGATGCTCGGCGAATGGAAATTCTCCTACGAGGCTCGGGAGGAGTAATGCCTCAGGCGTCTTTGCTACTGGTGAGAGAAGGGAGATTGGTCTGTACGACTCCCTCAAACTCCGATCCTTTCCAGGCATCAGTAGCGGGATCACTCTGCCCATTTTCCAGACATCGGGAACAATAAGAGTGTTCAAAGACAGGTTGAGGACCGTGGTAAGGTACTCAACTCCAGGTGAATCCAGATTCTTCAACATCAATGTAGAGATTCTGTCGGGGCCCAACGCCTTAGATGATGTGGCGCCACGGATGACATTCGTAACTTCGCCCACGGTAAATTGTGATGGCTGTTCATCGGCTCGGAGACCACAAATACGGCGAAGGTCTCTCCCCTTTGCCCTGCTACCACTCTCAGGATGCACAACAAATTGACGATGGAACAACCTGGCTCATCTCTTCAGATCAGTCACGGTTATTTCGCCAAAAGAGACTGAGGTCCTGTCATCTCGTCTATCGCGGTTAGAGAGTGATTCAACAGTAGACCACAGTTTGCGTACACCGGTGCATAAGTTACATTGCTCCAAGTGTTCCAGCCACAAATTCCGCTTATGTTCGTTGACTTCCAGATTCCAGCTCGCTGATTCTGGGGTTAGCTGGGTCCATACCACGAATCCCATCACGCTTGTCTGCGAGTAGCACTGCCTGCGCCGGGAAATAGGGCCGCACTTGGGGTACACGACCGGCTGGTATAAAGCGAGCGGCTGCTGCGTTAATGAAGTCTCGGAATTTCCTCTCGGCCACAAGCACATCAGAGGGGGGTGGCAGTTCACTGAAGCGGCGATTGGTATACTCTCTGAAGTCAGCCCAATCGGCCTTCTTCTGATAAACGTCCGGTGCTCAGAGTTTATGAGGCCGATGGTGAGAATTATGGGGAGGTGATCTGACCCCATATAGATGACGGCTTGCCAGGATACGTCACTCAGAAGATCAGTGGATGCAATGGATATGTCTGGCGAGCTGCTACACCTTCTCGTTAACCTAGTGGGGGCATCCTCATTCACCGTGCAAAACTTGGAGCCTACAATCTGCTCTGCCAAAGCTATGCCACGCTGGTCGTTACCTAGGGGAGAATGCCATGACATTCTCCCCTAGGTGTAATGCGCATTAAAGTCCCCTAGAACCAGACGATTATGGTCAGATAGTAACCTATTTATGTCAGGTTTGTAAGCTTGGCCATTAATCGTGACGCAGCTACCAACCTGCGGTATGTACACGTTGTATAGCTCTATCTCGGCAGTACCGGACCTGACTGCTATTCCCATGCACTCCATGCAGTCACTCAATGTAGTCACTCCATGTAGTCACTCCATGTAGTCACTCCATGTAGTCTCTCCATGTAATCACTGCATGTAGTCACTCCATGTAGTCAGTCCATGTAGTCAGTCCATGTAGTCACTCCATGTAGTCACTCCATGTAGTCACTCCATGTATTCACTACATGTAGTCACTCCATGTAGTCACTACGTGTAGTCACTCCATGTAGTTACTACGTATAGTCACTCCATGTAGTCACTCCATGTAGTCACTCCATGTAGTCACTCCATGTAGTCACTCCATGTAGTCACTCCATGTAGTCACTCCATGTAGTCACTCCATGTAGTCACTCCATGTAGTCACTCCATGTAGTCACTCCATGTAGTCACTCCATGTAGTCACTCCATGTAGTCACTCCATGTACGCACTCCATGTAGTCACTCCATGTAGTCACTCCATGTAGTCACTCCATGTAGTCACTCCATGTACGCACTCCATGCAGTCACTCCACGTAGTCACTCCATGTAGTCACTCCATGTAGTCACTCCATGTAGTCACTCCATGTAGCCACTCTAGTAGTCACTCCATGTAGTCACTCCATTTAGTCACTCCATGTAGTCACTCCATGTAGTCACACCATGTAGTCACTCCATGTAGTCACTCCATGTAGTCACTCCATGTAGTCACTCCATGTAGTCACTACGTGTAGTCACTCCATGTAGTCACTACGTGTAGTCACTCCATGTAGTCACTCCATGTAGTCACTCCATGTAGTCACTCCATGTAGTCACTCCATGTAGTCACTCCATGTAGTCACTCCATGTAGTCACTCCATGGGTCACTAGTGCCAGGCGCAGGCGAGATGGGTCTATATTGCACGGAATGGTGTATCAGGAAGCCCAATCAACCACATCCATTCCTTGAGCGAACCTTACGTAGCACATTGTATCCGTGACAACTGTGCAAGCTGCAGGTGTCCCACAGTGGTTGGTGTGTTGCGATCTCTGGCATTACTTTTGCATTTGCAAAGAAAAATATGCGATCATTGAGCTCGTCTCGAAAGTGAAACAAACAAAAATTGTATATCGAATGATATTCGCCTTAACAGGCATAAAACTTGAAAATGATAAAAAAGTCTTAATCTTCAATGCTTCAAAATTAATAACCTCAAATAATTATTTTCCAAGCCCATATTTAGGATAGTCCTTAAAAACATACACAACCCAACAAAATTTGTTTGGTATACACCAACATGCGATGTTATTTGTTACTTTTCATCTTACTGTTACTAGCAAAGATTTGCCAACGATAAAGAGAAGAAAAACAAGTAAAAGCGTGCTAAGTTCGGCCGGGCCGAATCTTATATACCTTCCACCATGGATCGCATTTGTCGAGTTCTATGCGCGGTATCCCTTTTTAGGCAAACAAGGAATATTAAATAAGAACTGTAATGCTATTGGAGCTATATCAAGTTATAGTCTGATTCGGACCATAAATGAATGCCGAACATTGTAGAAGTCATTGTGTAATATTTCAGTTCATTCAGATAAGAATTGCTCCTTGTAGCGGCTCAAGAAGCAAAATCGGGAGATCGGTTTATATGGGAGCTGTATCAAACTATTGATCGATTCAGACCATATTAGACACGAATGTTGAAGGTCATGAGAGAAGCCGTTGTACAATATTTCTGCCAAATTGGATGAGAATTGCGCCCTCTAGAGGCTCAAGAAGTCAAGACCCAAGATCGGTTTATATGGCAGCTATATCAGATTATGAACCGATTTGAATCATAGTTAGCACAGTTATTGGAAGTGATACTGAAACACCTCGTGCAAAATTTCAGTCAAATCGGTCGAGAATTGCGCCCTCTAGAGGCTCAAGAAGTCAAGACCCAAGATCGGTTTATATGGCAGCTATATCAAAACATAGACCGATTTGCGCCATACTTAGCATAGTTGTTGGAAGTAATACCAAAACACCAAGTGCAAAATTTTAGTCAAATCGGACGAGAATTGCGCTCTCTAGAGGCAATTATGATTCAAATCGGTTCATAATCTGATATAGCTGTCATATAAACCGATCTTGGGTCTTGAATTCTTGAGCCTCTAGAGGGCGCAATTCTTATCCGATTAAAATGAAATTTTGCACAACGTCTTTTGTTATTATATCCAACAACTGTGTTATGTATGGTTCAAATAGGTTTATAACCTAATATAGCTGTCATATAAACCGATCTTGGATCTTGACTTCTTGAGCCTCTAAATGGAAAAAATTGTGGAATGAAATTGTGCACAACGTGTTTTGTTATGAATCCAACAATTGTACTAAGTATGGTTGAAATCGGTTCATAACCTGATATAGCTGTCATATAAACCGATCTGGGGTCTTGACTTCTTGAGTCTCTAGAGGGCGCAATTCTTATCCGATTGGAATGAAATTTTGCACAATGTGTTTTGTTTTGATATCCAAGAGCTGTGCCGATTATAATGAAATTTTACACGAAGTAGTTTGTTATGATATTTAACAACTGTGCTAAGTATGGTTCGGTCAATAACCTAATACAGCTGTCATATAAACCGATCTGGGGACTTGATTTTTGAGCCTCTAGAGGGCGCAATTCTTATCCGATTGGAATGAAATTATGCACCACGTATTTGATTATGACTTTCAACAACTGTGTCAAATAAGGTTCAAATCGGTCTATAACTTGATATAGCTGCCATATGAACCGATCTGGGATCTTGACTTCTTGAGCCTCTAGAGGGCGCAATTATTATCCGATTTGCATGAAATTTTGTACGACGGATCCTCTCATGACGATTAACATACGTGTTTATTATGGCCTGATTCGGTCTATAGCCTGATACAGCTCCCATATAAATCAATCTCTCTATTTTACTTCTTGAGCCCCCAAAGGGCGCAATTCTTATCCGAATGAACAGAAATATTACACAATGAATTCTACAATGTACAGCATCTATTTATGGTCCGAATCGGACTATAACTTGTTATAGCTGCTCCTCTTTCTCCGTCCTTCTCCGTCCATATTCATTTCATTATTCGTTGTTTGCCTAAAAAGAGTTACTGCGTATAGAACTCGACAAATGCGATCCATGGTGGAGGGTATATAAGATTGGACCCGGCCGAACTTGGCACGCTTTTACTTGTTTTTATACCCACCACCGACGGATGGGGGTATATTCATTTTGTCATTCCGTTTGCAACACATCGAAATATCCATTTCCGACCCTATAAAGTATATATATTCTTGATCAGCGTAAAAATCTAAGACGATCTAGACATGTCCGTCCGCCTGTCCGTCTGTCTGTTGAAATCACGCTACAGTCTTCAAAAATAGAGATATTGAGCTGAAACTTTGCATAGACTCTTTTTTTGTTCATAAGCAGGTTAAGTTCGAAGATGGGCTAAATCGGACTATATCTTGATAAAGCCCCCATATAGACCGATCCTTCGATTTAGGGCCATAGGCCCATAAAAGCCACATTTATTATCCGATTTTGCTGAAATTCGGGATAGTGAGTTGTCTTAGGCCCCTCGACATCCTTCGTCAATATGGCTCAGATCGGTTCAGATTTGGATATAGCTGCCATATAGACCGATCCTCCAATTTAGGGTCTTAGGCCCATAAAAGCCACATTTATTATCTGATTTTGCTGAAATTTGGGACAGTCAGTTGTGTTCAGCCCTTTAACGCCCTTCGTCAATTTGGCCCAAATCGGTTCAGATTTGGATATAGTTTCCATATAGACCGATCCTCCGATTTAGGTTTTGGGCCCATAAAAGCTACATTTTTTATCCGATTTTGCGGAAATTTGGGACAGTGAGTTGTCTTAGGCCCTTCAACATTCTCCCTCAATTTGGCTTAGATCGGCTCAGATTTGGATATAGCTACCATATAGACCGATCTCACGATTTTAGGTTTTGGGGCCATAAAAAGCGCATTTATTGTCCGATTTTGCCGAAATTTGGGACAAAGAGTTAAGTTAAGCCCCTCCACATATTTCTGCAATTTGGTCTAGATCGATCAAGATTTGCATATAGCTGCCATATAGATCGATCTCTCGATTTAAATTCTTGGCCCCATAAAAAGCGCATTTTTAATTTGACACACTGACTTATGTTATGCTTTTCGACATCCGTGTCGTATGTAGTTCAGATCGGTTTATTTTTAGATATAACAACTAAAAAGACCAATATTTTGTTAAACACAATTAAACAATGACTTGTACTTATCAGCATTTGGTCCAAATTGGATCATATTTCGATATAACTGCTATATGACATAAGATATGCAATTTTCACCGAATTTTGATGAAAGGTGGTTTACATATATACCCGAGGTGGTGGGTATCCAAAGTTCGGCCCGGCCGAACTTAACGCCTTTTTACTTGTTTTTTTTTAATGTTTCGTTTGGAAGAGATTCTCTACAAATGTTATGCTAAATAGATGTCAATGTTGTGCCAAAAATCGATTTTGATTATAATCCAAATCGAAGTGATTGGCTTTAGAAAATGGTTGAGCAGCAATTGCAGAAACATTGCCATCGTCTGGCGCTTAGTTCTTGACATTACCAGCAGCTGCTTGCAAATTGTTTTGTAATGTAATGGAGAGACCGATGCCAGTTTTATAGCGAAAATATTTGTTTGTTTGTTGTAAAAATTAAATGTCAAACCAGAATTCATTGCAAGCTATAAATATGGCATAACAACATCTTTGGTATGGAAATGCCAACAAGAGATGGAGTCGAATCATTTAGCAAGCTCTACATTAACTCATTCAATGGTCACCCCCGGAGCCGAGTTGTTAAAGTGCTCATATTACCAGCGTGGGTTTGATTCCTACCCGAGGCCAAATCTGTCGCTGCTGTGGTATCACAAAGAACTAAAATAGTCTAAGGGAATCTGCTTAGAAAATAACCTAACTCCATTAATGTATTGGGTTGCCCAAAAAGTAATTGCGGATTTTTTTAAAGAAAGTAAATGCATTTTTAATAAAACTTAGAATGAACTTTAATCAAATATACTTTTTTTTACACATTTTTTCTAAAGCAAGCTAAGTAACAGCTGATAACTGACAGAAGAAAGAATGCAATTACAGAGTCACAAGCTGTGAAAAAATTTGTCAACGCCGACTATATGAAAAATCCGCAATTACTTTTTGGGCAAATCAATATGTGCTTCCCTTTAAACACTTACCCTTTTTTCCACGAAAGCAACTTTCGGCAGCATTTTTACTCTGACTTAAATCAGTAACATTCTCGCTAAGTTAAAAATGTGTTATTGTATGTATGTAGAATTTTTAAAATGTTTCTTTTCACTTAAAATATGCCAATCATTTACTTCCAGCCCACCACTAAAAATTCATAAAATTTGTGTCATATTTATTTTTCATAATCCCTAAAAAGCTATGGATTTGTGTGAAAATGTTAAAAAAGCAAAACTTAATTTCAACTATCCAGTAAAACTAAAAAAATATTCAGAAAACAAAGGGACTAAACAGCAGTTTAGTTGTTTGCTTGTTTGTCCTATCGATTAAAAACTTTTTCATTGATCAGTGCTTTTAAAAGTGCCCTTATGTTTTATTTAATGTCATTGAAGGCAATGAATATTCATGTGCCCGGAAATGAATGCTTAAAACTTTAATAATTTAATAGATGCCATTTTTAAGCTAACACTGATTTCGCACAACAATAGATGCAGTAAAAAAGTCAAATTCTAGTTTAATTGGTATGAAGTTTTTACACATACTCAGGTATTTATGTATGTAGTTGCGTTATGTATTGCAATCTTGTAACACAACAGTGGAACCACCCGAAGCGACCATCTGTTTTATTGATGCGAGACATTGGACCAGTCGATTTGTGCCAGACTGGGTTGCGGAGTTGGAGTCGAAAAAATTATCTTGACAAAAAAAACGCTTGAGGTATTTTTTTTTATTTATTCTTTTACTTTGTATGGAACAAAATTATCCTTTGAATATTAATTTTCGGCAATTAAAGAGCTTTTAGCGAATTGCCATGCTACAAAAATGGTATATCGCTTGACTAACATTATAACAATATATTGGGTTGCCCAAAAAGTAATTGCGGATTTTTCATATAGTCGGCTTTGACAAATTTTTTCACAGCTTGTGACTCTGTAATTGCATTCTTTCTTCTGTCAGTTATCAGCTGTTACTTTTAGCTTGCTTTAGAAAAAAAGTGTAAAAAATGTATATTTGATTAAAGTTCATTCTAGGTTTTATCAAAAATGCATTTACTTTCTTTTAAAAAATCCGCAATTACTTTTTGGGCAACCCAATAACTGCCTTTATCAGAATCCATATGATCTTAATTGGTCTATGTATTCGCTCGGAGGGTTTACGGCCATTCTTAAAAGACTTTATTTTAAGCCCGATTTTCTCATGGGGATTTTGGGAGTGGTAAGGCACCCAGGGTGGTGGTTTAAGGGTGTAGTGTGAAACCCAAAAACATGGCCCCGAAAGTGGATATCAATTCGTGCTCTACTCCCAAATGGCATTCATTTGAGCCCTATCTACTTCAGATTTGGTGGTATTTTGGGGGGTGGTTCCACAGACACTTAACCCTGAAAAATATATCAGCATCGGGCTCTACTCTCAAATACCATTTATTTAAACCTCATATTCCCGTTGTTTTAAGTGGAGTTTATGGGATGAAGCGTCCCCAAACACTTGACCTCAACCATTGGTTATGAAATTATTGTAGTTTTCCAATCTCAAATACCTTTCATTTAAGCCACATATTACCATGGTCGGTTAATTTGTACTCTTTGATATTGATATTAGATATCATTGATATTAGATATTGATATTAGATACGTGCTTTACTCACAAAGACCTTTCATTTGAGCCCCATATTGCTATGGTCGTAAATTTGTCCTCTTTGAGGGATGTTCTCGGGAATGGGCAGCCCCCAAACACTTGGTTCTATATTTGGATATCAGATTCAAATTCTACACTCAAATACCTTTCATTTAAGCCCCATATTGCCATGGTTAGTAAACAAGTCCTGTTTGGGGGTTGTTTTAGGGAAGGGACCCCCAGAAACGTGGTCCCACATTTGGATATCAGATTCGTATTCTACTCGCAAATACCTTTCATTTGAGTCCCATATTGCCATGATCGGTAAATATGTCAGATTTAGGGGTGTTTTGGGGGTTGGGTGGTGTTGTGGGGGTGGGGTGGCCCCATAGACACTTTTCCCGAATATTGATATCAGATTTGTGCTTTACTCCCAAAGACCTTTCATTTGAGCCCCATATGGCTATGGTTGTAAATGTGTCCCCTTTGGGAGAGGTTTTTGGGGAGAGGCGGCCCCCCCAAACACTTGATCTCATATTTGGATGTCAGATTCTAATTCTACACTCAAATACCTTTTATTTTAGACCCATATTGCGATGGACAGTAAATAATTCCTGTTGGGAGGGTGTTTTGGGGAAGGAATGGACCCCCAGAAACGCAGTCCCACATTTGGATATCAGATTCGTATTCTACCAGCAAATACCTTTCATTTGAGTCCCATATTGCCATGGTCGGTAAATATGTCCGATTTAGGGGTGTTTTGGGGGTTGGAGTGGTCCCCCTAGGACTTGGTCCGACAATTGGATATCAGATACGTTTTCTTATTCTAAATACCTTTCATTTGAGTCCCATATTGGTGTGATTGGTCTAAATATATGTTTGGTAGGTTTTAGGGTGGGGCGGCTCCCCTAGGTACCCCATCCGCAATTTGGATACCAATTTTTTATTTTTAGGGTACTATATGAGAGCACACAAAATTTCGCTTAAATCGCACCACCCATCTCCGAAATCTGGAAATTCTTTCTGAAAATTAAGATAAGTGGGAGGGTCCGCTCCCCCTTCAGATATCAAAAAATGTAGTATCCTATTTTCACCACGGGATCATTATGCACTATCTGTGAAAGTTTTAAGAAAATCGGTTCAGCAGTTTGCGAGTCTATAAGGAACACACAAACATACAAACAAACATAAATTGATTTTTATACCCACCACCGAAGGATGGGGGTATATTTATTTTGTCATTCCGTTTGCAATACATCGAAAAATCCATTTCCGACCCTATAAAGTACCTTGATCAGCGTAAAAATCTAAGACGATCTACACATGTCCGTCCGTCTGTCTGTTGAAATCACGCCACAATCTTTAAAAATAGAAAGACTTGATCTGAAACTTTGCACAGATTCTTATTTTGTCCATAAGCAGGTTAAGTTCGAAGGTGGGCTATATCGGACTATATCTTTATATAGCCTCCATATAGACCGATCGTCCGATTTAGGGTCTTAGGACCATAAAAGCCACAAATGTTATCCGCTTTTGCTGAAAATTGGGAAAGAGAGTTGTGTTAGGCCCTTCGACATTCTTCATCAATTTGGCCAAGATCGATTCAGATTTGGATATAGCTGTCATATAGACCGATTCTCCGATTTAGGGTCTTAGGCCAATAAAAGCCACATTTATTATCCTATTTCGGTGAAATTTAAGACAGTGAGTTGCGTTAGGCCCTTCGACATCCTTTTTCAATTTGGCTCAGATTGGTTCGGATTTGGATATAGCTGCCATATAGACCGATCCTCCGATTTAGGGTCTTAGGCCCATAAAAGCCACATTTATTATTCGATTTTGCTGAAATTTAGGACAGTGGGTTGTGTTAGCCCCTTCGACATCCTACGTCAATTTGGCTCAGATCGGTTCAGATTTGCATATAGCTACCATATAGACCGATCCTCCGATTAAGGGTCTTAGGCCCATAAAAGCCACATTTATTTTGCGATTTTGCTGAAATTTAGGACAGTAAGTTGTGTTAAGCTCTTCGACATCCTACGTTAATTTGGCTCAGATCGGTTCAGATTTGGACCGATCCACCGATTTAGGGTCTTAGGCCCATAAAAGTCACATGTTTTATCCGATTTTGCTGAAATTTGGGACAGTAAGTTGTGTTAAAATTTGGGACAGTAAGTTGTTTAATATTCGACATCCTTCATCGATTTGGCCCAGATCGGATTAGATTTGGATATAGCTGCCATAAAGATCGATCCACCGATTTAGGGTCTTAGGCCAATAAAGGCCAAATTTATTATCCGATTTTGGTGAAATTTAGGACAGTGAGTTGTCTTAGGCCCTTCGATATCTTTCTTTAATTTGGCCTTGATCGGTTCAGATTTGGATATAGCTGCCATATAGACCGATCTCTCGATTTAAGGGTTTGGGCCATAAAAGGATCATTCATTGTCCGATCTTGCCGAAATTTGGGGCAGTGGGTTAAGTTAAACCCGAAAGGTGGTTTTCATATATACCCGGGGTGGTGGATATCCAAAGTTCGGACCGGCCGAACTTTACGTCTTTTTTTCTTGATTTCCATTTTTTGATTAAATATACGTTTTCTTATTTAAGTGGAGTCTGGTCCCGGCTAAACTTTACGAAATTCGGATTGGTGTTGTAGTGATATTTTATTTTTTTTATTTTGATAATATATTCTATATATTTTTAAAATGATCCTTGCTAGCCCTTCAGCAGATTACGATTTCGAGCCGAATTTAATTTTTTACATTTTTTTTCTCAACGAATTTTTTGTGTACACTTGTCAGGTGCTGTAAATGGCATGTTTAAATGTCATCCACTCACACTTGTGATTCTTTTATTTTTGGGGGATTTTAGAATGGAATTTTGTTTTTGATTTGTTGGTTTTGTTTGTGCATGTATTTTGTTGTTGTTGTTGGCACAATGTTTTACTAAAAAAAAAAAATAAATCACAAAGGATTTAGAATGTTGCAACACCAGCTGGGCTGCCGGCTGGGCGGCAAAACATAGCTGTGAAATGATTTCACAGCCAAAAAAAAAAAAAAACGAAAACGGCAAATCGGTGAAAAACTGAGCTTACAGTACAATTTCAATATTATTT
Organism: Stomoxys calcitrans; assembly: GCF_963082655.1. Taxonomy (NCBI): domain Eukaryota; kingdom Metazoa; phylum Arthropoda; class Insecta; order Diptera; family Muscidae; genus Stomoxys; species Stomoxys calcitrans. The sequence continues at coordinate 262,062,549 of NC_081552.1, read as the reverse complement.
CAGTCGTCGTTTGTGGTGGCTCACGTACCGCATAATCTTGTGAAAATTGTTGAAACTAATCCTTTTGTGTTGTTTCATGTCATACACACACACACACACCCACACACATACAGACATAAGCCAAATGTGTATGAGTACCACAAATACCCGATGTTCTCTCTTTTCTTTTCTTTTTTTGGTGCTATTGTCGTTGTTGTTGATAAAGGCCAAGTTGTGACATAGCGTTGCATATACGATTTGGTCTATGCGCAAAAGTTCATACTCACGTTTGGGTGTATGTATGTCACGCGGTTCTATACATTGGTATGTTGGGTTTTGCCTTTTAAAAACGTCTGTTGGATTTATTTTTAATTTCATTTTATATATCTTGACAGTTGGTGACAAAAACATACATTTTGGTTTTCTTTTCGCCAGCTAAGACCACTTGTCGCATAAGTGTTTGTTTTTTTTCGCTGCGCGAATTACTCATACGCCACACTGTACGCTGAGTCCCCATTCTTGTCAATGGTTGGCCATTCATCATAACGGCAAGCCCTTAAATGCCTCAAGCAAATTAATGCCTTAAGTGAGTAATGAAATTTAAAATTTTAACAATTTTGGCGGGTTGGTTTCTGACGGATTTTCGTTTGATGTAAATTATATTCATATAGCCATGTAACCTATTAACGCCTGACCCTTGATTCCATTGGAAGGGGGAGCAGCGGGAGAGTAGGGCTCGCAGGCGGGTATTTGCTGCACCGTTGGGGAAGCAAGGCGTCACGGTAGGGGAGATGAAGGAGGTGACGGATGCGTTGGTGGGTGCTGTATATGAGGCTGGTGTGAGTGGGAGTATGGCGAGAAGGGTTATCCAGTATGCTGGGCAGTATGAGGAGCTACTCATGAGGCTGATGCTGGATAACGAGGCAATGAAGGGTAAGCTGTCGGCTTATGAGGCGATGGCTGGTCGCGGCGCGTTGGTGGGTGGGCGTCAGCCTGTTGCTGTTGCCCCCGGGGCTGTGAACGCGAGAACTGGCACATTTGTTGCCCCCGCTGCCCCCGTTGCTGTCGCTGTCGCTGCCGCCCCGTCTGTGCCGGTTGTGAAGCCGGTGGAGACATGGTCGGTGGTGGTGAAGGGCAAGGGGAAGGCGGTGACGACTTCGGCTGAGGTCGTGAAGAAGGTGGTGGAGGAGGTGGGCCCTACACTTGGTGTGAGGGTCCATGGTGTCCGGCCGACTCGGGATGGCGGAGCGGTTATCCGCACCCCGTCGGTGGCTGAGAGGGAGCGGATCAGGGCGAACGGCAAGTTCGCGGAGGTGGGATTGGAGGTGGAGGTCCGCGAGAAGCTGGGCCCGAAGGTCGTTGTAAGGGGGGTACATGCTGCCATAACTCCCGATGAGTTCATGGCGGAGCTGTACTCCCTCAATCTGAAGGAGACGATGACTGAGGAGGTGTACCGTCGGTCGGTGCGTCTGGCTTCCGCGCCTTGGAAGCCGGAGGGTGGCGCTGCCAATGTCACCCTGGAGTGCACTCCGAGGGTGGCAGACAAGTTGTGCGAGGAGGGCGTTTATGTGAAGTGGTTCCGCTTCATCGCCCGGATGCAGGATGCGGTCTTCGCATGCCATCGGTGCATGGGATTCGACCACAGGGTGAGGGATTGCCGCGTGCAGGGCGATGTTTGTCGCCGTTGTGGACTGGGCGGACATGTGGCTTCGGCCTGTCCGAACCCCGTGCACTGTCGCAATTGTGCGTTTAAGGGGTTGCCGGCGGATCATATGATGATCTCCGCGGCCTGTCCAATTTATGCTGGTTTGGCGGCTAGGGCGAATGCTAGGCATTAAAGATCGTCATGGGAATTAAATTTTTTCAATTTAATTGCCAGCGGTCTAGAGCGGTGACGCAGGAGTTGGGTCATGTCATGCGCAGCACTGGTTGCTCGGTCGCGCTGGTACAGGAACCGTACGTAGTGGATGGTAGTGTTGTAGGATTGCCGGGGGGGATGCGAGTCTTTACTGACAGCGGGGGTGACTCTGCGATAATTGTAGATGACAGCGACATCGACTGTACGGTGGTTAGCTATAGCCAATGGGGAGTCTGTATTTGTGCAGAAGGGCGGTGTGGTAAGATGTTCTTGGCTAGCATCTATTGTAGGTTTAGCGCCGACTTGGAGCCCTATCTTGGATATATGGATACGGTGCTACTACTCGCGAGTAGCAATCCGCTCATCCTAAGTTTAGACGCCAACGCAACCTCCCCGATGTGGTTCTCGAAAATGACCCAGCACTCGCTTGGTCATGAGAATCGCCATCGTGGGCAGTTGCTTAGCGAATGGTTGACTTTGAATGACGTCGGTGTGTTGAACGTACCGAGCGAGAAGTATACCTTTGATGGGCCTTCAGGCGTTAGCGACATTGACGTTACGGCTGCAAATGGGGCGGCATTTACTGCTTACCAGTTTAGGTGGAGGGTTTGTGACGAATGGGGCTCAAGTGACCATAATCCGATTGAGATTATGGTCACTTCCAGGGATCGACGGACTCGGGTTACGACTGAACGATCCAGGTGCTGGAAAGATCGAGACGTGAACTGGGACTTGTATGTGGAAAGTTTTAGGGAGACTGCATCAGCATTGTCTTTAGATGACTTTAGGGCACTGACTATAGATGACCAAATTGCTAAGGTAGACGAGTGGATGTGCGCGGTGAATGATGCGCTCCTTGGCAGACGTCGAAAGGCGAAACCAAGTAAGGTCAAGTGGTGGACCCGTGAGCTGGAGACAATGCGGCGGAACGTTAGGCGTCTGAGGAAGCGATTCCAAAGAGCCAGAAGTTCCAATGCTGAGGATCTTGTCTCACGCCGAAACGACTACCTTAGCAATTTGAGGACGTACAAGCAACTGTTGATTAGGAGCAAGGAAGATCACTTTAGGAGATTTGTACAGGACAACAGAGATGATCCATGGGGCAAGGTATACCGCGTGTGCCGGCGCGGTGGGCAACAGGGTTCTAGTCAAGGTGACCTGGGCGGTTTTAGAGTGGGTGACAACGTGTTGACTTCTTGGAACGAGTGTGCTAGGGTGTTAATGGGAACGTTCTTTCCCGATGCGGATGAGCACGAACAGGCTCCCAGTGTGGAGATGATCGTGCCTCCTCCAAGTCTGGAAAGGGTCGAGATAGTGGACAGTGTCTGCCGGCTTAGAAGCGGGAGGTCACCTGGCATGGACGGTATGACTGGACAGATGTGTAAAAGCATCTGGAAGGCTATACCTGACCATGTCGAGTTAATCCTCACACGATGTGTCGAAGCAGGTTATTTCCCTCGTACGTGGAAATGTGCTCGAGTCGTAGTCCTTCTGAAATCGCCCGATCGATTGAGGAGCAATCCAAGATCGTATCGGGGCATCAGTCTCCTCCCCGTGCTTGCAAAAGTATTGGAGAGGATAATGGTGACAAGATTTAGGGAGGGCTACGAGGAGGGTACTTCTCCGTACCAGTTCGGCTTTCGGGAGGAAAAGAGCACTGTGGATGCCTGGATCCACGTGCAGAACTGTGTGAGAGAATCGAGCGCCAAATATGTCCTTGGCATATTTGTCGATTTCAAAGGCGCGTTTGATTACCTTTCATGGCGTAGTGTACTCACGAGATTAGGCGAAATAGGTTGTCGGGAACTTTCTCTCTGGCGTAGTTACTTCTGTGATAGAAGAGCTTGCGTGGTTGGTGCTAGCGATACGGTTTGGAAGGATATTCAGCGTGGCTGCCCTCAGGGCTCCATCTGTGCTCCATATATATGGAACCTCATGATGGATCCTCTGCTGGGACGTCTCGCTGAGTCCTTCAAAATCAGCGCATATGCGGATGACCTGCTCATCCTGGTTGAAGGAGATTCCAGACTTGCTCTGGAAACTCGTGGTGAGCTTGCCATGGGCATTGTGCGCGAATGGAGCGATCGTGTTGGTGTTGACGTCGCGGAGGACAAAACCGTGACAATGTTGCTCAAGGGCATCTTGTCGCGGAATCGTCCACCCACGATTCGATCTGGTAGAGCTAGCATCAGGAACGTAGCGCTCGTCAAATATCTGGGAGTGACTGTTTCGGAGAGAATGGGTTTCCTGGTCCATTTGGATCGGGTGAAGGAGAAGATGACTGGAGTAGCCGGCATGGTTAAGCGTGTTCTGAGAAGTGATTGGGGTCTTAGTCGTCGCGCTGTTCGGTCCATATATGGTGGTCTATTTGTTGCTTGTGCAACTTATGGAGCGCCTGTATGGCACGGAATTGCTGCGACTGTCTTAGGACGGAAGAAGATCCTCTCTTGTCAGAGGGTGGCAATGCTGGCTTGCTTGCCTGTGTGCAGGACTGTTTCGACAGATGCACTACAGGTATTGCTTGGCGCGCCCCCGCTTGACTTACTCGTGAGTTACATGGCCGTTCTGTATAGTGTGAAAAAGGGAATTCCATTAGTGCGTGAGGATTGGCTCACCGCTTCGGAGCTTGCAGATGGGGATATTAGGCGGCTCAAGACACTCCTTTTGGAGCGTCTTGATGATAGGTGGAGGACTAGATGGACGAACAGTGACAATGGTCGGGTGACTTACGAATTTATTCGTGACGCGACGTTCGTACGAGACCGCCCGGACTTTGGCTTCGGCCTAAGTCTGGGCTTCATACTGACGGGACATGGTTCCTTTAATGCATTTTTGCATCAGAGGAACCTGTCCGCGACTGATTTGTGCGACTGTGGGAGACGTGAGGACTGGAGGCATGTACTGACAGAATGCCCGTACTATGCAGACATTAGAGATTTAGGCGCGATGGGGATTAGCGAGGCGGTGTGGGATTTCACCAGGGCCCTTGAGGACGAGACGACTGTTGCAAGGCTGGCCACCTTTTCCCGGGAAGTATTTCTTAGGAGGCGGACTAGACTTAGTGGAGGTATGAATGCACGCTAGTTATCCATAACGAGGTGTTGCTGTGCTGGCGCGACTGTGTGATTTGGTGCTGCGCATGGCATGGCCTGGCACCTGCCTTGCCCATGTTGATGCAGCGGTGTTTGCCCATTGTTGATTTCCTTAGCTGTTGTGGTTGTGATCGGTCACCCGTGAGGGTGGCCGCGTTGATTGTAAAGTCCCATGTTGTTGCTGATTTATGTGGCGTAGCCCGTGAGGGCTGCCGTGTCCTGTTTGTGTTTTGTGTATATTGTCTAGCTGTAAGTTTGATGCATACTCTTGTATGTTGGCTGAGGTCGGCGTAGGGTGATTTTCTCCCATTCAGGTGACCAGTCCGGAACTGTTTGGGGTTCAACTGGTAGTAGTCTTTTAAGGCTACGAAGTCTGACCGGAGACTTTAATCTGGTACCACGGGTGTCAGGAGCCCCTGGAACTTTGGTTCCAGCCTGACAATGGTGAGGCCCCAGTGGGGAGCAACGTGGTGGCTGTGGTTTGTACCCAAATCGCGGGTAGAGCAAAAGCTAGGCGTGGAGTTGCGTTTTCAACCGGGTGCCGTGACCCATAGATCGGAAGGAGTTTTAGGTAGTGCTCCGCTCCTAACCAAGGAGGTGAACACGTCCAAATACGTGGGATCAAATTGGTACTCATGTGTGGATTACCACATGTGGGGGCGTTGGTAGACGCATTGTATTCACCCTTGGGCCTTGGGCCTCGCAGGTTTGGGCCGTGATGGCAGGTATCTGCGTAAAACTCGACATTCGTGTCCGATTTGTATGAAATTTCACATGTTCATTATTTAGGGCATTTATATCGACATAGTAGTTTTTTATACCCACCACCGTAGGATAGGGGGTATATTCATTGAGTCATTCCGTTTGCAACACATCGAAATATCAATTTCCGATCCTACCAAGTATACATATTTCGGATCGTCCTAAAATTCTAAGACGAGTTAACGATGTCCATGTGTCTGTCCGTCCGACTGTTGTAATGTAATCACTCTAGAGCCATCAAAACATGAGATACTGAGCTGAAACTTGGCACAGTTACGTATTGTTGATGCACGCTGGTTAAGTTCTTCAATGGGCCAAATCGGAGCAGATTTAGATATATAGCTGCTATATAGACCGATCTACCGATAAAGGGTCTGAAGGCCATAAAAGCTTTATTTATTACCCGATTTCGCTGAAATTTGAAACAGTGGGTTATTTTAAGCCTCTCAACATCTGACCCAAATATGGTATAGATCGGACTATATTGAAATATAGCTCCCATATAGACCGATCTCCCGATAAAGGGTCTAAAGCACGTAAAAGCTTTATTTATTAGCCGATTTCGCTGAAATTCGCACCATTGAGTTACTTTAAGCCTCCCGACATCTGACCCAAATATGATATAGATCGGACTATATTTAGATATAACTCCCATACAGACCGATCTCCCGATAAAGGGTCTAAAGCCCGTAAAAGCTTTATTTATTTGCCGATTTCGCTGAAATTTAAAACTATGGGTTATTTTAAGCCTTCCGACATTGGACCTTAATATGGTACAGATCATACTATATCTAGCTATAGCTGCCATATAGACCGATCTGCCGAAAAATGATCTGAAGCCCATAAAAACTTTATTTTCTAACCGATTTCGCTGAAATTTCGAATAGTGCGTAGTTTTGAGACTCTCAACATCCAACGCAAATATGGTTCAGATCGGACTATATTTAGATATAGCTGCCATATAGACCGATCTGCCGATAAGGGGTCTGAAGCCCATAAAAGCTTTATTTATTATCCGATTTCGTTGAAATTTGAAACAGTGAGTAGGTTAGGGCCTCCCAATTACCACGAGAAGCTTAGCTGCGAGGTTGCGAATAGTGGAATGCTCCATACGTAGTAGCTGCAATTGCACTCATGGACAATCTGCGGTATCGAGCCCAGATTATCAGTGAGAGCGGCACCGACCGCACCAGCTCTTGCATAAATACTCGATGTATTAAGGCGGGTAATTGGTGCCTTTAAATAACCAATGGCCATCATGCTACAGCGGCGATTAGTCCTTTGGATAGGAACGAGCTTACTCACCTATAGGAGCTTGACGACGATTTCCACCTCCACATATGGCCATGTGGCTGCAACAAAAGAGAGTATTTCAAAGACGATCCATAAGCATAGCAAACAAATCCACAAATATATAATGCCACAGTAGAGGTACAGGGCATCATCTCCTCCTCACCCTCATCAATACAACTTCTGTAATAGTCATTATGCGGAATTTTTATGTGAGCCGCAATATGGCCTATCGCAAAGTGATAGGTCGATTGATGGCCAGAGTGTTTTGGGCAGTTCGACATTTATGTACAAGTTCTCATTTCATTGCCGATCGTCCCCTCTACTATATTCAGTATTTTGACAAATGGCTCGTATGGTGGTTCAGTTGTCGTGGACGAGCCTTTTCTGGTATATTTGTCAGCTTTCCCATTTTCCAGAATACCATCAAGTACCGGAGCCCTAGTCAGCGCTGTGTCATGAGCTTGGAGTTAATTTTGGGAATTTAAACATTCTGCCATGAAGGCCACCGTATTGCAGAGGTTCCAGGGTAAGAGGACGTATCACGCCAAATTTCTTGCAAGTCAATTGACAATTGTGGTCACTACATTTTTACCTGAGTAAATTGAGAAATATGTAAAGGCTAACTTTATAGGAGCTATATAGCAAAGTTAAACAAGTAAAAAGGCGTTATGTTCGGCCGGACCGAACTTTGGATAGCCACCATCTCGGGTATATATGTAAACCACCTTTCATCAAAATCCGTTGAAAGTGAAATAAACTGTTCATCGAACTCGCCTCTCAATAAGTCCACAGTAACGCGTGCTGTGTGGCGCCGTGTTGTTGAAAACACAGGTCAAACAAGTCGAGCTCTTGCATTTTGGGCAAAAAAAAAAAAATGGAAATCACCTCAACATTCACATCACCTTTGAAGAAGTACAGTCCAATGATGTCACCAGCCCATAAACCGCACCAAACTGAGACTTTTCTGGATGCATTGGTAGCTCCTGCAATGCTTCTGGCTGATCTTCATTACAAAATCGACAATTATTTAGGTACCCATTGAGCCAAAAATGAGTTGTGTCGCTCAATGGAAGAAGCGCGCAATGAACTTTTTTAAGAGAGCACGCATTTTGATAATAAAATTCAAAAATTTGCAAGCGTTGTTCGTATGTAAGACAATTCATGGTTAAATTATAGACCAAACTGAAGATCTTTGAGAGTGAAACTAAACACGAAACGTGCGTGAGCTGTTTAAACCAGTGTTGCCACAATGATGATAGCTAAAAAATCACCATTTGTATATGGGTGATATGTGTATATCTATTGGGATGCCCAAAAAGTAATTGCGGATTTTTCATATAGTCGGCGTTGACAAATTTTTTCACAGCTTGTGACTCTGTAATTGCATTCTTTCTTCTGTCAGTTATCAGCTGTTACTTTTAGCTTGCTTTAGAAAAAAAGTGTAAAAAAAGTATATTTGATAAAGTTCATTCTAAGTTTTATTAAAATGCATTTACTTTCTTTTAAAAAATCCGCAATTACTTTTTTGGCAACCCAATATATCTAAATTTGAACCTATTTTTATCATAGTTCATAGAGTTTTTCTTTGGCTGAAAAAGCGATGGGTGGAAAATTTTGTGTGATTGGATAAGCTTTAACCATCTTTCCTCATGATCCGATGTAAAATGCATCATTTATGAACCCTCAGCAGCTATACCGAATTATTGTCCAATTTGGACCAAATTTGGACCCATTGATAAGTATACCGATAGACTCAGAATCACTCTCTGAATCGATTTAGCGTCTGTCCGTCTGTGAGTCCATGAATTCTTGTAATCAAAGTGTAGGTCGTATTTTTTGTCCGATTGTAGCGAAATTTTGCACATGTCACTTTTTTGACCCAAGGACAAACGCTATTGATTTGGAAAAAAAATCGGTTCCGATTTAGATATAGCTTCCATATATATCCTTCATCCGATATGGCTTTTTAAGGCTGTAGAAGCCACAATTTTCGTCCGATCTTCACAAAATTTGACATTGGGTCTAGAGGTCTACATATGTGTGCAAAATTTCATAAAAATCGCTTCAGATTTAAATATAGCTCCCATATATAACTTTCATCCGATTTGGCTTTTTAAGGCTGTAGAAGCCACAATTTTGGTCCGATCTTTACAAAATTTGGCATGGACTGTTTTATAACTAATCTTAATATATCTGGAAAATTTCATAAAAATTGGTTCAGAGTTAGATATATCTCCCATATATATCTTTCATTCGATTTGAACTATTAGAGCTGTAGAAGCCACAATTTTGGTCTGATCTTTACAAACTTTTGCATAAGGTGTTTCATTTGACGTCTTCATATGTGAGCAAAATTCCATAAAAATCGGTTTAGGTTTTGATATAGCTTCCATATATATGTTTCATCCGATATGGCTTTTTAAGGCTGTAGAAGCCATAATTTTCGTCCGATCTTCACAAAATTTGGCATTGGGTATTTTGTTTGAGATCTACATATGTGTGCAAAATTTCATAAAAATCGGTCCAGATTTAGATATAGCTCCCATATATATCTTTCATCCGATTTGGCTTTTTAAGGCTGTAGAAGCCATAATTTTCGTCCGATCTTCACAAAATTTGGCATTCGGTGCTTTATTTAACGTTTCCATATGTGTGCAAAATTTTATAAAAATCGGTTCAGATTTAAATATAGCTCCCATATATATGTATCGCCCGATTTGAACTATTAAAGCTGTAGAAGCCACAATTTTGGTTCGATCTTTACCAAATATGGTATGGAGTCGTCTTTGTGAAGTCTCAATGTATGTGCAAAATTTCATAAAAATCGGTTCCGATTTAGATATAGCTCCCATGTATATCTTTCATCCGATTTGGCTTTTTAAGGCTGTAGAAGCCACAATTTTCGCCCGATTTTAAATGAGATGTTCAAACTGACGTTCCAATACGTGCGCAAACGTTCATTAAAATCAGTCCTAATATAGTTATAGCTCCAATGTGTATATTTCATCCGATATGGACTTTTAAGGCAGTAAAAACCACAATTTTGGTCACATCTTAATGACACATACTGGGACGTCAATCTCTTTATGACGCCCCAGTATGTGTCATTAAAATTGGCACAGGTGTCGATATAACTCCCACATAATCGTTTATCCGATAGGGCCTTTTAAAGATTTGGAAATCCAAATCTTTTGTCCTATGGTAGGAAAATCTTACACGGTTCTAAATTGCCATTTCAATTGGTATCCAAATTAAAGTCTGGCTAGATTTCGAAATAAGTCCTACAAAGATAAAGTACTACATGCACCAGGTGGTGTAGGGTATTATATAGTCGGCACCGCCCGACTTTTGCCTTTCCTTACTGTTTTTATTTTAACTTCATACTTGGCTTTATCTCATTAAGGTTGCTGTTTGTTTAACATAGAGTTTTGATATTAAATTTGTCCAGGTTGGCGTATACGTTATATGGCGAAGTGTACAAATATGACGTATACGTACCCTTGGATTGCAATACAAATTCTTAATCTGGCGTCTTGTACTACAATGCCTAGAAATGAATGCACAACTATTTTCAGTTAATTCAATTCAATTTTC
>NC_081552.1:262024471-262046971 GCF_963082655.1 Stomoxys calcitrans | reverse complement strand
TTAAATCGGGGAAACTTTCTTTTGGGCTTTCAATGGTGGTGTTTCAGCTGTGGCGGCTGGGTTAGAGATGGAGATGAATGTGTTTAGTTTATAGTCAGAGCTATTCATTCATTCTCTTACCGAGCCATTCCATTCCCATACTCTAAGCTGTTGCCCCCTTTATCTGCTTGCTATTTGCCCCGCAGCGCCCTTTTCTGCCCACCCGTTGGCCCTCATCTTTCATTGGACAAACTTTATGAAATATTTAATAATTTACGTGGCTTTTCGGTGTGGGATTCTCATCTCTGCGTTTGAAATGTTCATGGCTTTTGCGTTGTGTAAGGATGAGTTTTTGGTTTGTTTGTTTTTTTTTCTGTTTTGTGTGACAAAGACATCCTTTGGATAAAGTTGTTGCTTGGGTGATTATGATGAAGAATTGTCGTTTTATGAATGCTTTGGGTGGGAAAAACCGGGGAGGAGGTGTGGGGTAAGGAGTGTATAGTGGTGTTTGCCAAAACACACACTATTACCACTTTTGTGGTTTTATAGACAGAATGGACTTTAGTTTGGAGGGCAAAAACTTATTTAAACTTTTTTCGGTTGAACATTTTGCGTTTGTTTAGCAAAGAACGAAATGCTCATATAATCGATGCTGTTTTTTTTTTTTTTTTTTTGAGGGGGGTTTGCCACAGTGTTGCGAAAATATATATGGGATATATTTATACCCACCACTGTAGGACAGGGGGCATATTCATTTAGTCATTCCGTTTGCAACACATCGAAATATAAATTTCCGATCCTACAAACTATATATATATCGGATCGGATCGTCGTAAAATTCTAACAATGTCCGTCTGTCTGTCCATCCGTCTGTTGAGTGATTACTCTACAGGCTTCAAAAATTGAGATATTGATCTAAAATTTGCCACAGTTTCGTCTTTTTGTTGCCCGCTAGTTGAGTTCATGAACGGGCCAAATCGGACCATATTTGGATATAACTACCATATAGACCGATTTTCCGATAAAGGGTCTATTGCCCATAAAAACTTTATTTTTCATCCGATTTTGCTGAAATTTTAAACAATTTGAAAGTAGATTAACGCTTCCCGACCATTGACCCAAATATGGTTTAGATCGGTCCATATTTAGATATAGTTGACATATAGACCGATCTCCCGATAAAGGGTCTGAAGGCCATAAAACCTTTATTTTTTATCCGATTGCGCTGAAATTTGAAAAAGTGGGTTATTTGAAGTCTCCCGACATCTGGCCTAAACATGGTTTAGATCGGACTATATTTAAATATAGCTGCCACATTGACCGATCTCCCGATAAAGAGTCTGAAGACCATAAAAGCTTTATTTTTTATCCGATTTCGCTGAAATTTCAAACTGTGTGTTATTTTAAGCCTCTGTCGAAAAACGTTGACCTCTCATTTAATTTTTTATGTGCGAGAATCCAAGGAAGTCACTCAATGCCAAGTCAGAACTATATAGCAGATGACTCATCAAATCGATGTTTTGAGTGCTCAACAAGTAAAAAGGCGTTAAGTTCGGCCGGGCCGAACTTTGGATACCCACCACCTCGGGTATACATGTAAACCACCTTTCGTCATAATCCGGTGAAAAATGCATAATTTATGCCCCCATAGCAGCTTTATCGAGATATGGTCTGGTTTGCACCAAATTCGACACGGATATTGAGAGCTCTAATAAGTACAAGTCATTGTTTAATTTTGTAGAAAATATTGGTTTTTTTGGAAGTCATATCCAAATATAGACTGATCTGAACCATATACGACAGGGATGTCGAAAAGCATCAACATCACTGTATCAAATTTCAGCGAAATCGGACAATAAATGCGCCTTTTATGGGCCTAAGACCTTAAATCGAGAGATCGGTCTATATAAGAGCTATATCCAAATCTAAACCGATCTGAGCCAAACTACAATAGAAGGTCGAAGGGACTAACACAACTCACTATCCCAAATTTCGAAGAAATCGGACAATAAATGCGCCCTTTATGGGCCCAAGACCTTAAATCGAGAGATCGGTCTATATGACAGCTATATTTAAATCTGGACCGATCTAGACCAAATTGAAGAAGAATGTTGAGGTGCATAACACAAGTCACTGTCCCAAATTTTGGCAAAATCGGACAATAAATGCGCCTCTTATGGGCCTAAGACCTTAAATCGAGAGATCGGTCTATATGGCAGCTATATCCAAATCTGAACCGATCTGGGTCAAATTAAAGTAAGATGTAGAGGGACCTAATACAACTCACTGTTCCAAATTTTTAGCAAAATCGGATAATAAATGTGGCTTTTATGGGCCTAAGACCCTAAATCGGCGGATCGGTCTATATGGGGACTATATCAAGATATAGTCCGATATAGCCCATCTTCGAACTTTACCTGCTTATGGACAAAATAAGAATTTGTGCAAAGTTTCAGCTCCATATCTCTATTTTTAAAAACTGAAACGTGATTTCAACATACAGACGGACGGACATGGCTAGATTGATTGCCATTTCCGTCCGTCCGTCTGTCTGTCGAAATCGCAGTAGCGGACGAATGCGTAGAGCTAGCCGCTTTATATATTGCACAGAGACTCCTGATTGGTGTAGGTCATTGGGGATTGCAAATGGCCCATATGCGGTTCAGATCGATTCAGATTTCAGATTGCCAAACCCTCCCCCCTTCCCCAATTTTCAAAAACGCCAGATCTCGGAGATGGGTGGTGCGATTTAAGCGAAATTTTGTGTGCTCTCATATAATTAGTATCCAAATTTCGGATGAGGTACCTAGGGGGGCTGCCCCTCCCTAAAACCTACCAAACATATATTTAAACCAATCATGACAATATGGGACTTAAATGAAAGGTATTTAGGATAAGAAAACGTATTTGATATCCATTGGTCGGACCAAGTGCTAGGGGGACCACCTCAAGCCCCAAAACACCCCTAAATCGGACATATTTACCGACTATGGCAATATGGGACTCAAATGAAAGGTATTTGCGAGTAGAATACGAATCTGATATCCAAATGTGGGACCACGTTTCTGGGGGTCCACCCCTTCCCCAAAACACCCCCCAAACTGGACTTATTTACTGACCATGGGAATATGGGGCTTAAATAAAAGGTATTTGAATGTAGAATACGAATCAGATATCCAAATAAGGGACCAAGTGTTTGGGGGGGCCGCCTTTCCCCAATAACATCCCCCAAAGGGGACAAATCTACGACCATAGCGATATGGGACTCAAATGAAAGGTCTCTGGGAGTAAAGCACGAATCTGATATCAATATTCGGGAAAAGTGTCTATGGAGCCACCCCACCCCCACAACTCCACCTTAATAGTAAGTATTTGCTGACCATTGCAATTTGAGGCTCAAATAAGAGGGTTTTCAAAGTGGAACACGAATTTGATATATATTGGGTTGCCCAAAAAGTAATTGCGGATTTTTTTAAAAGAAAGTAAATGCATTTTTAATAAAACTTAGAATGAACTTTAATCAAATACACTTTTTTTCCAAAGCAAGCTAAAAGTAGCAGCTGATAACTGACAGAAGAAAGAACGCAATTACAGAGTCACAAGCTGTGAAAAAAATTTGTCAACGCCAACTATATGAAAAATCCGCAATTACTTTTTGGGCAACCCAATATATTTCAAGGCCAACTCACTGAGTGGCCGCCCCATTCCCCAAACCGGTCATATATGCCGACTATGGAAAAATGGAGCTCAAATGAAGGGTATTTGGAAATAGACCGTGAATCTGACATCAACATTCGGTACAAACTGTCTAGGGGACGTCCCACCACCATAAGAACCCCCAAGTAGGATGTATTTGCTCACCAAGACCATATGGGTCTTCAAACAGTGGAGCTTGATATTCATAGTTTTTAGGGCCCATATCCCAGACCGGACATATTTGCTGGCTTTTTCAATAAGGGGTTTGAGTGAATGGTGTTTGAGATTAGACAACGAATTTTATATTCAATTTTGAGGCCAATGGCAATATGGGGTTCAAATATATGAGAATAGAGCAGGTTGATGATATGGGGTGCCACTCCACAAAACACCCCTAAATCGGGTTTATTTACCAAAAATGTCAATGTGAGGCTTAAATGATAGGAATTAGGGGGTAGAGCAAGATTTGATACCCATTTTCGGGACCTATTTTCTGGGGGTCTACCCCATTTCCCAAAATACCCCACAAACAGCAATTTTTTACTGACCATCGCAACATGGGGCTCTAATAAAGGTATTTGGGAGTAGAATACGAATTTGATATCCAAATGTAGGACCATATATTTAAGGCATAACCCCTCTCCCCAAAACACCCCCCAAAGGTTAAACATTTGTCGACCATGCCAATATGTGGCTCAAATGAAAGGTATTTGAGATTAGAAATCGAATTTGTTTAGACCGTCCTTACTTGATTCCATATAACTCCAATTGCTTGCAAGGTTTACACGTATAAACTGTGCATCTTTCGGAAGTTGTGTCAATGGCTTCGTACGCTAGATGACAGCAAGGGATCTCGTTGATGCTCCAAATGTCCAGGTTCGATTCACGGTCGGGCTCAGGCGAAGTTGTATTTTTCATGTTTTTTTTTTGCTTGTTAAGACGAAGGTCTTAAGTAAAATGTTTTCAAGATTTTATGTCCACAGAAACTTTAATAGAAAATTGGAATTGAAAGTCACCTTGAAAGCCTCCATTGATTAAGAAATAAAACTGCTTTTAGCGGTGCTAAAATTTTAGGAATCGATATGCATTATGAGTTGAATGTTAATGCTATTTGGAATGGGATTATTAAGGGGCAACTATAATATCGCCTTCAAGTCATGACATTTGATGACTTCTTACCCATTTCTAAGCACTTGCAAAGTAATAGCTTCAGTGTAATTAAGCAAAACTTCTCAAGTTATTCGCTCCAAGTAGTATTCGAACTACTCACATAGGAAGCATAAACATTGTCGTTAACTTTGCCTTGATTGATACCCTACCGTGATGGCATTTCCAAATTAGTACAAATTAGGCGTTAAGTTCATGGTTATTGAATGAATATTTAAACAGGAATTGAAACTTTTATTCCCATGTGAGCATGTCCTTACACTGTGCCCTGAATTATTGTGACGAGAGTCAGAGAGAGAGAGAGAGAGAGAGAGAGAAGCAGAAAAGTGAAAGTTTCGTTGTTAGTCCTTTTGCAAGTCCTTGGTAATAATTAAAATAATGGCTTGTTCAAAAGTTTTGGTGTAAAACAAACTGAACGTTGTCTCTCTAATGTTTGTTGCTTTCGATTATAATGTTGGCCGTAAGTTACAATGATAATCGCGATTATATTCTTGTCACTGGCAGTGGGCCTTTTGTTCCCCAAGCTGGCAGAGTATTTGAAGGCCTAGGCATTTTTTTTTTCTTTTTTGGGAAATATAAGATAACGAAGCCTAAGAGCAATTCTGGGCTTAATTTAAAATTTTCCTTGGAGTGATTTTTTTTTTCTTGTTTCGCTTATAAGCCATTGGCCAATGATCAATGAATTTATTGTTATCGTCCATTGAGACTTGAAATAATGTTCTCCCAATGTGAGCGAATGACGAGGAAAAAACTAAACTTGCACATTCACAAGTATAAGGTGTTAAACCGCAAATCTTCAATTAATTATTAATGCTTCAATTCACTTTAGAATACGGAATCAGCCGTCACCGACAGCTAGCATGCCGTTAGATGCGAATTTGATGGCGTCTGCGAATTGGTTGCTGCGAGATGAGGACCCTGTGGCCTCAAATAATGAGCATCATAAATTCCTTGAAGTACATATGGTGCCTCTAAAGTACTTCAATGTATGGGGTAGACCCCCCCCCCCCCACCCTCCCCTTTGTGGTTGGTTTGTGTGGGTGTGCGTTGGAAGTGTGGGCATGCCATATAAATGCGGATGTTTTTTCATTGCAGAATTCGCTAAATTTTCACTTTTTGCCCGGAAAGTGTGAAGAGCGTATATTTGACATACTAACGTTAAAGGATGGCAGAAGGGTGCCTTCCATATGAGTCAAAAGAACACAATAAAACTCAAAAAAAAAATAAATAAAAAAAACAAGTAAAAGCGTGCTAAGTTCGGCCGGGCCGAATCTTATATACCCTCCACCATGGATAGCATTTGTCGAGTTCTTTTCCCGGCATTCCTTCTTTGGCAAAAAAGGATATAAGAAAAGATTTGCTCTGCTATTAGAGCGATATCAAGATATGGTCCGGTTTGAACCACAATTAAATTTTATATTGGAGACCTGTGTAAAATGTCAGCCAATTCGAATAAGAATTGAGCCCTCTGGGGGCTCAAGAAGTAAAATAGAGAGATCGATTTATATGGGAGCTGTATCGGGCTATAGACCGATTCAGACCATAAAAAACACGTATGTTGATGGTCATGAGAGGATCCGTCGTACAAAATTTCATGCAAATCGGATAATAATTGCGACCTCTAGAGGCTCAAGAAGTCAAGACCCAAGATCGGTTTATATGACGGCTATATCAGGTCATGGACCGATTTAAATCAGACTTGGCATAGTTGTTGGATATCAAAACAAAACACGTCGTGCAAAATTTCATTAAAATCGGATAAGAATTGCGCACTCTAGAGGCTCAAGAAGTCAAAACCCAAGATCGGTTTATATGGCAGCTACATCAGGTTATGAACCGATTTGAACCATACTTGGCACAGTTGTTGGATATCATAACAAAATACTTCGTATTTTCAAATTCATTAAAATCGGATAATAATTGCGACCTCTAGAGGCTCAAGAAGTCAAGACCCAAGATCGGTTTATATGGCAGCTATATCAGGTTATTAACCGATTTGAACCTTATTTGACACAGTTTTTGAAAGTAAGAATAAAATAAGTCATGCAAAATTCCAGCCAAATCGGATAAGAATTGCGCACTCTAGAGGCTCAAGAAGTCAAGACCCAAGATCGGTTTATATGGCAGCTATATCAGGTTATGGTCCGATTTGAACTATACTTGGCACAGATGTTGGATATCATAACAAAATACTTCGTGCAAAAATTCATTAAAATCGGATGAGAATAGCGCCCTCTAGAGGCTCAAGAAGTCAAGACCCAAGATTGGTTTATATGACAGCTATATCAGGTCATGGACCGATTTGAACCATACTTGGCATAGTTGTTGGATATCAAAACAAAACACGTCGTGCAAAATTTCATTCAAATCGGATAAGAATTGCGCACTCTAGAGGCTCAAGAAGTCAAGACCCAAGATCGGTTTATATGGCAGCTATATCAAAACGTGGACCGATATGGCCTATTTACAACACCAACCGACCTACACTAATAAGAAGTATTTGTGCAAAATTTCCAGCGGCTAGCTTTACTCCTTCGGAAGTTAGCGTGCTTTCGACAGACAGACGGACGGACAGTCGGACGGACATGGCTAGATCGACATAAAATGTTGCGACGATCAAGAATATATATACTTTGTGGGGTCTCAGTCGAATATTTCGAGTAGTTACAAACGGAATGACAAAATGAATATACCCCCATCCTTCGGTGGTGGGTATAAAAACAAGTAAAGGCGGGCTATGTTCGGCCGGGGCAAATTTTGGGAACCTACCACCATGGAATCTGCAAACAATGTAGACAAAACAAAAAAAAAAAAAAATAATAAAGATTTTAGGAACCGAACAAGGATGATCGAGAGACCGCTTTACATGGGACCTATATCAGGTTATAGACAGATTTGGACCGAATTTGCCACACCACATGCAAAATGTCAGCCAAATCGGACAAAAATTGCGGCTTGCAGAAGCTCAAGAAGTCAAATCGGGAGATCAGATTATATGGGAGCTGGATCCAAATCTGAATTGATATGGCCCATTTGTAATCCCCAACGGCCTACATCGATATTAAGTATCTGTGCAAAATGCCAAGCGGCTAGCTTTTCGCGTTCGACCGCTATCGTGATTTTGACAGACGGACGGACGGACATGGCTAGATCGACTCAGAGCATCGAGGCGATCAAGAATTTATATTATTTATGGGATCTTAGATCTCACATATCAATGAGTGCTGTTCGATTGAAGTTTAAGCTCAATGATAAAATACCTCCTTTTTATAGCCGAGTCCAAACGGCGTGCCTACACCTCTTTGGGAAGAAGTTTTTTATACCCACCACCGAAGGATGGGGGTATATTCATTTTGTCATTCCGTTTGCAACACATCGAAATATCCATTTCCGACCCTATAAAGTATATATATTCTTGATCAGCGTAAAAATCTAAGACGATCTAGACATGTCCGTCCGTCTGTCCGTCTGTCTGTTGAAATCAAGCTACAGCCTTTAAAAATAGAGATATTGAGCTGAAACTTTGCACAGATTCTTTTTTTGTCCATAAGCAGGTTAAGTTCGAAGATGGGCTATATCGGACTATATCTTGATATAGCCCCCATATAGACCGATCGGCCGATTTAGGGTCTTAGGCCCATAAAAGCCACATTTATTATCCGATTTTGCTGAAATTTGGGACAGTGAGTTGTGTTAGGCCCTTCGACATCCTTCGTGAATTTGGCTCAGATCAGTCCAGATTTGGATATAGCTGCCATATAGACCGATATGCCAATTTAGGGTCTTAGGCCCATAAAAGCCACATTTATTATCCGATTTTGCTGAAATTTGGGACAGTGAGTTGTGTTAGACCCTTCGACATCCTTCGTGAATTTGGCCCAGATCGGTCCAGATTTGGATATAGCTGCCATATAGACCGATCATCCGATTTAGGGTCTAAGTCCCATAAAAGCCACATTTATTATCCGATTTCGCTGAAATTTGGGACAGTGAGTTGTGTTAGGCCCTTCGACATCCTCCGTGAATTTGGCTCAGATCGCTCCAGATTTGGATATAGCTGCCATATAGACCGATCATCCGATTTAGGGTCTAAGTCCCATAAAAGCCACATTTATTATCCGATTTTGCTGAAATTTGGGACAGTGAGTTGTTTTGTGCCTTTCGACATCTTTCTTCAATTTGGCCCAGATCGGTTCAGATTTGGATATAGCTGCCATATAGAACGATTTCTTGATTTATGGTTTTGGGCCCATAAAATGCTTATATATTATCCGATGTCGCCAAAATTTGGGACAGTGAGTTAAGTTAAACCCCTTGACATACTTCTGCAATATCGCACAGATCGGTTCAGATTTGGATATAGCTGCCATGTTGACCGATATCTACGTTTTAGGTTTTGGGGCCGCATTTATTGTCCGATGTCGCTGAAATTTGAGACAGTGAGTTTGGTTAGGCTCTTCGAAGTCCTTCTTCAATTTTGCCCAGATCGGTCGAGATTTGAATATAGCTGCCATATAGACCGATATCGCGATTTAAGGTCTTGGCCCCATAAAAGGCGCATTTATAATCCGATTTCACTGAAATTTGACACAGTGACTTATGTTAGGCTTTTCGACATCCGTGTCGTGTATAGTTCAGATCGGTTTATTTTTAGATATAGCTAGTGTACTTTTAGTATTTGGTCCAAATCGGAACATATTTTGATATAACTGATATGGGACATAAGGTATGAAATTTCCACCGAATTTTGATGAAAGGTGGTTTACATATATAGCCGAGGTGGTGGGTATCCAAAGTTCGGCCCGGCCGAACTTAACGCCTTTTTACTTGTTTTTGTTCAACTAGATTTTCATTTTCAAAGATTATTTCGTTGCGGGAGGCCACTTAGTTTGCCCGATTGCAGTACCCTCTTGCTCTTGTAATGAAATTGTGAGACGTCGCGCCCCTTTTTTTTTATGGCATTCGACAAACATACAAAGAAGCGCGTTCATGAGAATATCGCAGCGGGGGAAGTTGTTTGAATGGGGTATTTGTTATTTATTTTTATTTGTTATTCTTGGCGTTCAACTTGAGTGTTGCTAATTTTTTATGAAAATATGCTTTTATGCTCGTATCCGTATCCGAGAATATGGCCATAAACATTATTCACATGTTACATATTTCCTCTCCATGTTGGCCAAAGCGGAATGAATGGTGGTTGCGGTAGCGCCAACGGTTGAATGACACAGCCGCCTGGCTGCGTAGCTGCATGACTCGATGAATGAATGAACGAATGGATGGATGGCTGTATGAAATGACTGACTGACTATTGATGATGATGGTGATGATTATGAAAGCCTAACAGTGGGAAATAATGTGGTTGGTTATTATGTCGGTCGCTGATGATAAATGTAGAAATGGGAATTCGCATCGATTTACATGCAATAATAAATACTCGTACATGCTGTGTCTTTTATTGGGAATTCTTCCAAAAAGGGTTTAATATCTTGGTGTTGCATATTTGCAAAATCATCCCTAACGAGAGGAAAGGAGATTTAAACATTTCTACTGATATAATAAAGTTTTGCGTCAAGAGTTGGCTTTTGGAATATGGAGAATTGTATTTTACCGAAATTTTAAATTACATAACAAAAAGAAGTAAAAAGGCGTTAAGTTCGGCCGGGCCGAACTTTGGATACCCACCACTTAGGGTATATATGTAGACAACCTTTCAACAAAATCCTGTGAAAATTACATACCTTATGTCTCATAGCTTTTATATCGAAATATGTTCCGATTTGAACCATATTACAATAAGTACTAGTCATTGCTAAATTGTGATTATACAGAATATTGGTCTTTCTGGTAGCTATAACTAAAAATAAACCGATCTGAACCATATACGACAAGGATGTCGAAGAGCCTAACCTAAGTCACTCTGTCATATTTCAGTGAAATCGGATTATAAATGAGTTTTTTAAAAGGTCTAGACTTTCAATCGAGATATCGGTCTACATGACAGCTATATCCAAATCTGGACCGATCTGAACAAAATTGAAGAAAGATGTCGACTGGCCTAACACAACTCACTGTTCCAACTTTCAGCAAAATCGGATAATAAATGGGTTTTTATGGGCCTTAGACCCTAAATCGGCGGATCGGTCTATAGGGGGGCCATATCATAGTTCGATATAGCTCATCTTCAAACTTAACCTGCTTATGGACAACAAGTAAAAAGGCGTTAAGTTCGGCCGGGCCGAACTTTGGACACCCACCACCTCGGGTATATATGTATACTCATCAAAATTCGGTGAAAAATTCAAAACTTATGTCCCATATCAGTTATATTAAAATATGTTCCGATTTGGATCAAATACTAATAAGTACAGTAGATATATCTAAAAATAAACCGATCTGAACCATATACGACACGGATGTTGAAAAGCCTAACATAAGACTTTGTCAAATTTCAGTGATATCGGATTATAAATGCGAATTTTATGGGGCCAAGACTTTAAATCGACATATCGGTCTATATGGCAGCTATATCCAAATCTGGACCAATTTGGGCCAAGTTGCATAAAAATTTCGAAGAGTCTAACTTAAAGCACTGTCCCAAATTTCGGCGAAATCGGACAATAAATGCCTCTTTTATGGGCCCAAAACCTTAAAACGAGAGATCGGTCTATATGGCTGCTATATTCAAATCTAGACCGATCTGGGCAAAATTGAAGAATGACGTCGAAGAGCTTAACTAAACTCACTGTCTCAAATTTCAGCGACATCAGACAATAAATGCGTCTTTTATGGTCCCAAAACCAAAAACCTAGATATCGGTCTATATGGCAGCTATATCCAAATCTGGACCGATCTATGCGATATTGCAAAAGTATGCCTAGGGGCTTAATTTAACTCACTGTCCCGAATTTCAGCAAAATCGGATAATAAATGTGGCTTTTATGGGCCTAGGACCCTAAATCGGCGGATCGGTCTATATGGCAACTATTTCCAAATCTGAACCGATCTGGGCCAATTTGTAGAAAGATGTCGATTGGCCTAACACAACTCACTGTCTCAAATTTTAGCAAAATCGGATAATAAATGTGGCTTTTATGGGCCTAGGACCCTTAATCGGCGGATCGGTCTATATGGCAGCTATATCCAAATCTGGACTGATCTGAGCCAAATTGACGAAGGATGTTGAAGGGCCTAACAGAACTCACCGTCCCAAATTTCAGCAAAATTGGATAATAAATGCGCCTTTTATGGGCCTAAAACCTTAAATCAAGAGATCAGTCTATATGGCAGCTGTATCCAAATCTGGAGCGATCTAGGCCAAGTTGACGAAGGATGTCGAAGGGCCTAACACAAATCGCAGTCTCAAATTTCAGCGAAATCGGACAATAAATGCACCTTTTGTGGCCCCAAAACTTAGAACCGAGAGATCGGTCTATATGGCAGCTATATCCAAATCTTGACCGATCAGGGCCAAATTGACGAAGAATGTTGAAGGGCCTAACACAACTCACTGTCCCAAATTTCAGCAAAATCGGATAATAAATGCGCCTTTTAAAGGCCAAAAATCCTAAATCGAGAGATCGGTCTATATGGCAGCTATATGCAAATCTGGACCGATCTGAACCAAATTGACGAAGGACATTGAAGGGCCTAACACAACTCACTGTCCCAAATTTCAGCAAAATTGGATGATAAATGTGGCTTTTATGGGCCTAGGACCCTAAATTGGCTGATCGGTCTATATGGCAGCTATATCCAAATCTGGACCGATCTGCACCAAATTGAAGAAGGATATCGAAGGTCCTAACACAACTCGCTGCCCCAAATTTCAGCAAAATCGGATAATAAATGTGGCTTTTATGGGTCCCAAATCTTAAATCAAGAGATCAGTCTATATGGCAACTATTTCCAAATCTGAACCGATCTGAGCCAAATTAAAGAAATATATCGAAGGGCCTAACTCAACTCGCTGTCTCAAATTTTAGTAAAATCGGATAATAAATGTGGCTTTTATGGGCCTAGGACCCTAAATCGGAGGATCGGTCTATATGGCAGCTATATCCAAATCTGGACCGATCTGAGCCAAATTGACGAAGGATGTTGAAGGGCCTAACACAACTCGTTGTCCCAAATTTCAGCAAAATTGGATAATAAATGTGGCTTTTATGAGCCTAGGACCCTTAATCGAGAGATCGGTCCATATGGCAGCTATATCCAAATCTGAACCGATCTGCGCCAAGTTGACGAAGTATGTCGAAGGGCCTAACACAAGTCACTGTCCTAAATTTCAGCAAAATCGGATAATAAATGTGGCTTTTATGGGCCTAGGACCCTAAATCGGCGGATCGGTCTATAGGGGGGCCATATCAAGATATAGTCCGATATAGCTCATCTTCGAACTTAACAAAAAAAGAATCTGTGCAAAGTTTCAGCTTAATATCTCTATTTTTAAAGACTGTAGCGTGATTTCAACAGACAGACGGACATGGCTAGATCGTCTTAGATTTTTACCCTGATCAAGAATATATATATGGACTTTATAGGGTCGGAAATGAATATTTCTATGTGTTGCAAACGGAATGACTTAGTGAGTATACCCCCATTCTTCGGTGGTGTGTACAAAAACAATGATGTTTATTTTAAGCAAAACATCATTAGTGCTTAGTTCATTTCCATTTACATCACTTGGGGGTAGCCAGGATTTTAATGCATTCAACTGTGCTGCCAATGGATGGCCTAATCCCTTTGAGTGATTGACATTACACG
Source organism: Stomoxys calcitrans (assembly GCF_963082655.1). Taxonomy (NCBI): domain Eukaryota; kingdom Metazoa; phylum Arthropoda; class Insecta; order Diptera; family Muscidae; genus Stomoxys; species Stomoxys calcitrans. Next base: position 262,033,366 of record NC_081552.1, on the reverse strand, counting down.
CGTGATAAATAGTGGGTCCCATAAAATAGCAAAATATTTATGCCACAACATATGATTGTTATGCAGGTAATAATCGCATTATGGGAATTTCATAAATACTGCTGCCTTCCACCTATTCCAAAAAAATGCGAGCCAATTGGTGAATGGAATCGCTTGTATGGCGTGTGGCCAAAAATAATTTAAAATGTGGTGGAAGTGTTTTTGGCCAACTCCATTTTCCTAATCTTTGAAACAGTTGGCCATTTATTTGGTCATAATTAAAACGAGAGCCATTTGGATGAGAAACCACCAAAAGGGTTATAAAACCTAGTGTCAACGATCTTTGTAGCAGTGGGTCCAAAACAAGGGGTACTAAAATTCAGGAGGGCAAGCGGAATGTGAGAAGTTGATGTTGAGAAAACGGCTACGTGTCTACGCGCTTTTATTCCCCCTTTGGGATGCCCAGCAAAAGTTGTGCACTTTTGTCTCCCAAGGTTATCTGCGATTTTTCCCAGCCTTCCCATCGCACCCCACGAATTGAGTTCTTCGTTGGGTTTCATTCATTTTACGTGGCATAGAATAACAAGAAAAATGGCTAAACTTGCATTTGCGTGGTTTGACTATCATTTTAAGTGCATAAATATTTAATGAGGCACTACCGCTTAGACACCCACCCGCACCTATTGTAGTAACATAGCGATAAGGAAATCATTTTTAGCTGTGAATTGGTGATGCCAGAGCTGATGCGGATAAAGATGCTGGAGTCGATGCGATTCATTCGTTCGTTTTGATGCGGTGGAAAGTGGAAACGGTAGCATTGGCGGATGGTGTTAAGACCAAAGTGGAGTGCTAGAGCATTAGCTTGGAAATCCTTTCTTAACTTGTGTCATTTGTATGGAATCCATGGTAATCGTACGAAAAAGAAATCTACAAAGCCCACCAGAAATGGCAAACATTTTGAAACAGCACCTCAAACCGAAACAAAGGCTGTTATAGTCCTTGTATTGGATTCGTCAGAAAATTACTTGAATATAAAATGTGTTGTTCGGGCCTGGCTTATGTAAAAACGGATTTGCCTTGGATGGATGTTAAATCGACTATTCGCTTTTCAGTTGCTCCATCCATTCCACGGCCAAAGCCTGTGCCTCTTCCCCATGGCCCTTTGGATGATGTTGAATTTTGAGCTTAAGCTGCTTCTGGTATTTGTGGTTGTTTTGTCCATTTTTTCTGTGTTGATTTTCGTTCGTGGTTTTGTTCTCATGCGGCCCTTTTCCATAGTCGTTTGGCCCCAAACAATAAAACCAAAGAAAGAAATCCTTCCCCCCCACCAGTTTTCGGAGAAAGACGAATGTTCATTTTGATCCTTGTGTGTGAAGAGTGAAATACATTTCTTTAATAAACACCATAAAACGAAAAGTGGAATGATTATTGGTTGTGGTTTGCAATGAAGCTGGCGGTGGTGTGGCAGCTCATGCTCATGCTGCCCTTCTGTTGATGATGTTCCCCAACACGTTTACCCTTTACACATGGCCGCGACGGCTATGGATGTGAGATAAACAAATGAAACAACAGCATCGACAACAACAAGGACAATAACAACATGAAATGCATTTAATAAATATTTAAGTGAATACAATAAAAGAGGACAACTTAATGTGAGAATATATGAACAACAGCGCCAACGAAAAGTATGCATACAGTGTGGATTTCTATATCCACCATCGAAGGATAGGGGTATAATCCGTTTGTAACACATCGAAATATTCATTTCACACCACATTTGTCTGAGTCTAAAACAAAAGACTTGTAATATTTCAGCCAAATCGGTTAATAACTACGCACTCTAGAGGCTCAAGAAGTCAAGATCCGTAGATATGGGTTTCTACCGGGTAAATATCCATTGCTTGGGTATTGAATACACCCCCACCGAAGGTTGGGGGTATATTCATTTTGTCATTCCATTTGCAACACACCGAAATATCCATTTCCGACCGTATAAATTATATCTTGATCAGAATAAAAATCTAAGACGATCTCGTCACGTTCGTCCGTCTGTCCGTCCGTTCGTCTGTCCGTCCGTCTGTCCGTCTGTCCGTCCGTTCGTCTGTCCGTCCGTCTGTCCGTCTGTCCGTCCGTCTGTCCGTCCGTCTGTCCGTCCGTCTGTCCGTCCGTCTGTCCGTCCGTCTGTCCGTCCGTCTGTCCGTCCGTCTGTCCGTCCGTCTGTCCGTCCGTCTGTCCGTCCGTCTGTCCGTCCGTCTGTCCGTCTGTCCGTCCGTCTGTCCGTCCGTCTGTCCGTCCGTCTGTCCGTCCGTCTGTCCGTCCGTCTGTCCGTCTGTCCGTCTGTCCGTCCGTCTGTCTGTCCGTCTGCCTGTCCGTCCGTCCGTCCGTCCTTCTGTCCGTCCTTCTGTCCGTCCTTCTGTCCGTCCGTCCTTCTGTCCGTCCGTCCTTCTGTCTGTCCGTCCTTCTGTCTGTCTGTCCGTCCGTCTATCCATCCGTCTGTCTGTCCGTCCGCCCATCTGTCTGTGTGTCCGTTTGTCTGTCCGTCCGTCCTTCTGTCAGTCCGTCCTTCTGTCCGTCCTTCTGTCCGGCCTTCTGTCCGCCCGTCGTTATGTCCGTCGGTCCTTCTGTCCGTTGGTCCTTCCGTCCGTCTGTCCGTCCGATTGTCTGTCCGTCCGTCCATCTGTCTGTGTGTCCGTTTGTCTGTCCGTCCGTCCTTCTGTCCGTCCGTCCTTCTGTCCGTACGTCCTTCTGTCCGTCCGTCCTTCTGTCCGTCCGTCCTTCTGTCCGTCCGTCCTTCTGTCCGTCCGTCCTTCTGTCCGTCCGTCCTTCTGTCCGTCCTTCCGTCCGTCCGTCCGTCCTTCTGTCCGTCCGTCCTTCTGTCCGCCCGTCGATATGTCCGTCGGTCCTTCTGTCCGTCCTTCCGTCCGTCCGTCTGTCGGTCCGTCTGTCCGTCCGTCTGTCCGTCCGTCTGTCCGTCCGTCTGTCCGTCCGTCTGTCTTTTCGTCCGTCTGTCTTTTCGTCCGTCTGTCCGTCCTTCTGTCCCTCCTTCTGTCCGTCCTTCTGCCGCCCGTCCGTCTGTCCGTTCGTCGGTCTGTCCGTCCGTCCGTCTGTCCATATGTGCGTCCGTCTGTCCATCTGTCCGTCCTTTTGTCCCTCTGTCTGTTGAAAAGAGATATTAAGCTGAGACTTAGCACTGATTCTCTTGTTTGTCTATAAGCAGGTTAGGTTCAAATATAAGCTGTATCGGGCTATATCTTGATATAGCCCCCATAAAGACCGATCCGCCGATTTAGGGTCTTAGGCCAATAAAAACCACATTTATTATCCGATTTTGCTGGAATTTAAAACAGTCAGTTGTGTTAGGCCCTTCACATCCTTACTTAATTTGGCTCAGATCGGTTCAGATTTGGATATAGCTGCCATGTTGACCGACCCCTCGATTTAAGGTCTTGGGCCCATAAACGACGCATTTATTGTCCGACTTTGCCTTAATTTGGGACAGTGACTTTTGTTAGGCCCTTCGACATCCCTCTTCAATTTGGCCCATATCAGTTCAGATTTGGATATAGCTGCCATATAGACCGATCTCGCGATTTTAAGTTTTGGGCCCATAAAAGATGCATTTATTGTCCGATGTGGCCGTTTGGGGCAGTGAGTTAGGTTAGGCTCCTCGACGTGCTTCTGCAATTTGGCACAGATCGGTCCAGATTTGGATATAGCTGCCATATAGACCGATCTCTCGATTTAAGGTTTTGGACCCACAAAAAGCGCATTTATTGTCCAATGTCGCCGAAAATCTGGACAGTGAGTAAAGTTAAGCCCCTCGATCTATTTCTTTAATTTGGCCTTGATTGGTCCAGATTTGGATATTGCTACCATATAGAGCGATCCGCCGATTTAGGGTCTTAGACTCAAAAAAGCCACATTTATTACTCGATTTTGCTAAACTTTGGGACAGTGAGTCGTGTTGGGCCTTTCGACATCTCTCGTCGATTTGCCCCAGATCGGTCCAGATTTGGATATAGCTGCCTATAGACCGATCTCTCGATTTAAGGTTTTGGGCCCATAAAGGGCGCATTTATTCTCCGATTTTGCTAAAATTTAAGACAGTGAGTTGTATTAGGCCCTTCGACATCCTTTTTCAATTTGGCTCAGATCGGTCTAGATTTGGATATAGCTGCCATATAGACCGATCATCCGATTTAGGGTTTTGGGGCCATAAAAGGCGCATTTATTGTCCTATGTTGCCGCAATTTGGGACAGTGAGGTGTGTTAGACCCTTCGGCATGCTTCTTCAATTTGGCTCAGATCGGTCAAGATTTGGATATAGCTGCCATATAGACCGATCTCTCGATTTAAGGTCTTAGGCCGATAAAAGGCGCATTAATTTTCCTATGTTGCCGCAATTTGGGACAGTGATTTAAGTTGATCCCCTCTACATTCCCTTCCAATTTGGCCTAGATCGGTTCAGATTTGGATATAGCTGCCATATAGACCAATATCTCCATTTATGGTCTTGCGCCCATAAAAGGAGCATCTATTGTCCGATGTCGCCGAAATTGGGGACAGTGAGTTAAGTTGAGCCCCTAGATATATTTCTGCAATTTGGCCTAAATCGGTCTAGATTTGGGTATAGCTGTTATATAGACAGATCTCGCGATTTAAGGTTTTGGGCCCATAAAAGATGAATTTTTTGTATGATTTCGCCGAAATTTGAGACAGTGACTTTTGTTAGGCCTTTCGATATCCCTCTTCAATATGGCAGATATCGGTTCAGATTTGGATATAGCTGCCATATAGACCGACCTCGCGATTTAAGGTTTAAGGCCCATAAAAGATGCATTTTTTGTTCGATTTCGCCGAATTTTTTGACAGTGACTTTTTTTTAGGCCCTTCGACATCCCTCTTCAATTTGGCTCAGATCGGTTCAGATTTGGATATAGCCATATAGATCGATCTCTCGATTTAAAGTCTTGGCACATGTATCTTCCGATTTCGCTGAAATTTGACAAAGTGACTTATGTTAGGCTTTTCGACATCCGTGTCGTATATGGTCCAGATCGGTCTATATTTGAATATGGCTACCAAAAAGGCCAATAGTTTGTTCCGCAAAATTTAACATTAACTTGTACTTATTAGACCACTCAATATCCGTGTCGAATTTAGTCCAAATCAGACCATATTTCGATATAGCTGCGATGGTACATAAATTATGCATTTTTAACTGGATTATGACGAAAGGTGGTTTCCATATACATCTGAGGTGCAGGGTATCCAAAGTTCGGCTAGGCGAACTTAACGCCTTTTTACTTGTTGAGGATTTAAAAATTTTCATATATTTTGGTATTGAAATCGATTTCCAAAAAAGTTTTTGTGATTTCGTATTCTCTGTATATAAACCTGACCCTGTGATCCTATAAAATCGGAACTTTGCTATATATAGCCGATGTATAGACCGATCTCTAGACTTAAAGGCTTGAGGTAATAAATTGGTCATTTTCCATCCGATTTCAATGAAATTTGCACAATAAGTTCTGGTAGATCCCTGCCCATTTCTCATGAAGTGTGGTCCCGATCTGACCATATTTGGATATAGCTGCCCTATAGACCGTCCGTCCGATCTCGCGATATGGGGTATTAAGGACATTAACGATCCATTTATTAACCGCTAACGATGAAAATTGCCACAACGAGTTTTGGTAGACCCCTACCCATTCCTGTCAAATATGGTCCAGATCGGACAATATTTGAATATAGCTGTCATATAGACCGATCTCCCAATATAGTGTAATGAGCCTATAAAAGAAGCATTTTTCATCTGATTTCGATGAGATTTGGCACATTGAGTTCTGGTAGACCCCTACACCAATTTGTTAAATGTGGTCCAGATCGGACCCTATTTGAGTATATGTTGCTGCCATATAGATCGATCTCTCGATATAGAGTTTTGAACTCATAAGAAGAGCATTTTTCATCCGATTTCAATGAAATTTGGAACAGTTGATTTTGGTTATATCGGGAATCTATTGTATATGGCAGCTATGTCCAAATATGGTCCGATCTGAATGATATTCCACAAAAAGGTCTAGAGGGATATCAAAGCTCACTGTTTCGAATGTCAAACATTTTGCTCAATAACTGTATTTGAGTGTTTGCCCTTCAGTGTAAACAGTATCTGCAGAATAAATACTTAAGTGGTAACGAATGAGTGAGTGAGCGAGTGTGTAAGAGAGTTACAACTTGGCTATGTGTCAATGTGCCTGAGTGGGTGTGAGTGTGAGTGTATGCAAGAGTTCGAATTCGAATTTTTCCGCATGATAGCCATAAATATTTGCATATTTGAAAACACGCTTTTTATAACTTTTTATAGTGGCGATTGAACTTTACATGGATTTACATAAAAAGGCTTACTTGTGTAAGCTCGAAAACACACACACACACATACACAAACCGTTACAGGCTTACATATACCCAGGCGAGCATACAAACAGCCAAACAGACATGCACTCTAATTCTAGTCATTGATGCTGTAACTAGCCGCATCATACATATGGCTTACTTTTTATATCCGAAGGGTTCTTTCTGTGTTATTCCATTATCGAGAATTACCATTCACAAAGGTTTTGAATTTCAAATGAAAGGAGGGTCGCTCTATCGATGGCATCTGTACGGAAAAAGAGCGAGGTCTCAAAAGGATATGGAAACAAGTATGAGTGAGGTGTTGGTAAGAGGTAAGACAGAGAAAGCCTGCCAAGTAAGAAATGTTTTAGCAAGCAGTGCTGCTGGCTTGCCTGTGGTTCCGCACAGGCATGAAGGGAAGGCGTAGCCGCTTTATTTGCATTAAATCCATAATTCATTTCTAATACCACGTGAACTGTATGCCTTTGCCTGAAGTCTGTTCAAATGACTGCTAAAGTTTTACAATTAATCTTCAATTGAAACATTCTTCTTTTTTTTCGTTTGAGTAAAGCAATGAAAAAGTTGGATAGACTTACGTATATCCCCACGCTCATGTAATGCGCTAGACATATTAACAAATGTTCGCAAGCCAAAATGATATTTGAATATGTCTTCCATAAGTTATTGAAATCATTAAGAAAAGATGTGTGTGTGTGTGTGTGAGTGGGTTTGTGTGTTTGCATCTCCGTTTCCATGCTTCCTTTGTTCGACAATTCTGACTTACTTCTGTAGACAGGGATAATGATATGGATTCTGCTGTAGGCAGGCTATGTTACATCTCTAAGAAGGGTAATTTGTCTTTTCAAATGAGAGAATATTTATTACGCGATAAAAGAATGATTGCCATTATATTGTCCTTGTCCTAGGCCAGGATGAATTCAATTCAAATTGTATTGTTAACATACAAGCAAATGATCTCATCATGTTTGTATGTTAGCAGAGGACACATAAGTATGCCTCATATACTGCTGACTTTAAGCGTTTAAGGAAAAGTTTTAGTGCATTAAACAAGTATTAACTGGCTAAGGTGTATGTCTATAGTGGAGCATGGGGAAGATTAATATCTGCACCCTCTTTTCAACCTCAGAAATTTGCAAGTAAAAGGGTGCCAAGTTCGGCAGGATCAAATCTTATATACCCCCCACCTTGGATCGCATTGTCAAGTTCTTTGGCCGATATCTCTTTATAGACAAACAAAGGATAATGGATAAAAATTGTGACGCTATTTCAGCTATACTAAGTTATGAACCGATTGACTGTTGTAGTAAAGGTGGCATTCATTGTGCAAAATTTCAGCCAAATCGTACAAAAATTGCTCCCTATAGTGGCTCAAGAAATTATGTTGGGAGATCTGTTTATATAGGAGCTATATCAGGTTATGGAACGATTCAGGCCATATCTGAACACGCATGTTAAAGGTCATACAAGAAGATGTTGTGCAAAATTTCAACCAAATCGGATAATATTTGCTCCCTCTAGGGGCTTAAGAAGTACAATAGGGAGATCGGTTTATATTGAAGCCATATAAGGATGCGTACCGGTTTGGGACCATAGATGGCGTAGTTATTGACTGTCAAACCAAGATACTGCATGCAAAATTTTGCCTCAAAATGAATAATAAGTGCGCCCTCTAGAGGCTCACGAAGTCAAAATTCGATATCGGATTATATAGGAGCTATGTCAGGTTGTGATCCGATTTGAACTCAACTTGGCGCAGTTGTTAGAAGTCAAGACAAAACCCTTCACGCAAAATTCCAGCCAAATCGGATAATAATTGCGCCCCCTAGAGGCTCAAGAAGTCAAGACCCAAGATCGGTTTATATGGCAGCTATATCAAAACATGGACCGATTTGGACCATACTTAGCACAATTGTTAAAAGTGATATTAACACACTATGTGTAAAATTTCAAACAAATCGAATGAGAATTGCGCCCTCTAGAGGCTCAAGAAGTCAAGACCCAAGATCGGTTTATATGGCAGCTATATCAGGTTATAGACTGATTTGAACCATACTAAGCACAGTTATTGGAAGTGATATCAAAACACTATGTGTAAAATTTCAGTCAAATCGGATGAGAATTGCGCCCTCTAGCGGCTCAAGAAGTCAAGACCCAAGATAGGTTTATATGGCAGCTATATCAGGTTATGAACCGATTTGAACCATACTTGGCACAGTTGTTGAGTATCATAACAAAATACGTCGTGCAAAATTTCAGCCTAATCGGATATGAATTGCGCACTTTAGAGGCTCAAGAAGTCAAGACCCAAGATCGGTTTATATGGCAGCTATATCAGGTTATGAACCGATTTGAACCATACCTAACATAGTTATTGGAAGTGATATCAAAACACTATGTGCCAATTTTCAGTCAAATCGGATGAGAATTGCGCACTTTAGAGGCTCAAGAAGTCAAGACCCAAGATCGGTTTATATGGCAGCTATATCAGGTTATGAA